>NC_056729.1:1369365534-1369395534 GCF_019279795.1 Protopterus annectens
TCCATATCAAGTAATTTACTTTGTTGTTGCTGCAGTATTTCTTTTAGTACATCTGTTTGCTTTTGGCAGTTTTCCTTGAGACTTTCCAAATTATCATTGAATCTATCCATTTTCAACGACAGCTCATGTAATGTGAAAGACATCAGTTGTATCTCCTTCTTCAAAGTGGTTTCTGAGTGAGAATTCTTAAAACTGGCCATTACCAAACAGCTGTGTTGTTCTCTAGAATATTTTGACAGGAAAAACTCAATAATATTTCTTGAAATTTGGAAGAGTTGTAGTTCTTAAGTTCCGTAATATTTTTTTTCTATTTCTGGTTAATGAAAATAATTTTTCCCTGTTTTCTAGTACTGTTTTGTGGAGCTCTAAAAAATGTTGCTTATCTGTTTGCCATCTAGGCTCCACCCAGAAGCTGCATACTTTTTACTGTATTTTATACCTATAAACTAATCTGCACAGTTGTACTAAAATTTTCTGCATCACAGGGCCTGATGAATAAGGTTTATACTGTCACATTGTTTGTAGATCTTTACTAGCTAGTTTTTGTTCTGACTTCCTGCCAAGGAGTGTATCATATAACAGGTTTGTTTGTAGTTAAAAGCATTCTCTAGAGTCTCCTTGCTCCTTTATCTGTTTAAAACTTTCATTTAAAGGCTCACTGCTGTTTTTCTGCTGTGATAAACATTTCTGTAGTGTTTTCTGCCTAAGTGGTGTTAGGTAGTAGCTGGAACATTGTCCATATTCAGGCTTGTCTTCTGGGCCTAGTTGGTTATTTGCAGAGGCTGTGTGTCTGAGCACATGATCCAGGCCATCTTAGTTTAGCAGAAATCATTCATTTTACATTTCAGTGAGAGTGTAATGTTTATGGTCATTGGCTGATTGGGGTTACCTGGACTACGGCTTGGATTAAGCACCTCATTGGTTCTTTTGAGCTTTTTTAAAGTTGTTTCAAGTTTCAACTTTCACCAACACAAATGTAGATATGTTACTTAAGAGGGTACCTTGTGAGTGTTTCTGCCATTTTACACAGAGCTAATCGGAGGAAGGGCACTGAGCAAAACTCTCATCTGTGATATATAACTTTAAGTATCCTTTTTTTTTTTGCTCATTTTTACTAATTATTGCTTATTAGATATTTATAGCACTTTTATGGTCTGCTGCATACTTTTTACTGTATTTTATAGCTATAAACTAATCTGCATAGTTGTACTAAACTTTTCTGCATTACAGGGCCTGATAAATAAGGTTTTTACTGTTACATTGTTTGTAGATCTTTTCTAGCTAGTTTTTGTTCTGATTTCCTGCCAAGGAGTTTATCATATAACTGGTTTATTTGCAGTTAAAAGCATTCTCTAGAGTCTTCTTGCTCCTTTATCTGTTTAAAATTTTCATTTAAAGGCTCACTGCTGTTTTTCTGCTGTGATGAACATTTTTGTAGTGTTTTCTGCCTAAGTAGTGTTAGGCAGTAATTGGAGCCTTGTCCATATCCAGGCTTGTTTTCTGGGCCGTGTTGGTTGTTTGCAGAGGCTGTGTGTCTGAGCACATCTTTCAGGCCATCTTAGTTTAGCAGAAACCATTTTGCATTTCAGTGAGAGTGTAATATTTATGGTCATTGGCTGACTGGGATTACCTGGACTATGGCTTGGAGTAAGCACCTCATTGGTTCTTTCAAGCTTATTTTAAAGTTGTTTCAAGTTTCAACTTTCTGTTACTTAAGAGGTTACGTTGTGAGTGTTTCTGCTATTTTACACAGAGCTAATTGGAGGAAGGGCACTGAGCAAAACTGTGATCTGTGATATATAATTTAAATATCCAATTTAAATATCCTGTTTTTTGCTTATTTTTACTAATTATTGCTTATAGATATTGATAGCACTGTTACTGTCTGCTGCATACTTTTTACTGTATTTTATAGCTACAAATTAATCTGCATGGTTATACTAAAAGTTTCTGCCTCACAGGGCCGGATAAATAAGGTTTTTACTGTCACACTGTTTGTAAATCTTTTCTAGCTAGATTTTGTTCTGATTTCCTGCCAAGGAGTGTATCATATAACTGGTATGTTTACAGTTAAATGCATTCTCTAGTGTTTCTTTGCTCCTTTATCTGTTTAAAGCTTTCATTTAAAGGCTCTTTGCTGTTTTTCTGCTGTGATAAACATTTCTGTAGTGTTGTCTGCCTAAGTAGTGTTAGGTAGTTAGGTAGTAGCTGGAGCAGTGTCCATATTCAGGCTTGTCTCCTGGGCCTAGTTGGTTGTTTGCAGAGGCTGTGTGTCTGAGCACATCTTTCAGGCCATCTTAGTTTAGCAGAAACCATTTTCCATCTCAGTGAGAGTGCAATGTTTATGGTCATGGACTGATTGGGGTTACCTAGACTATGGATTGAAGTAAGCACTTCATTGGTTCTTTCGAGGTTTTTTTTAAAGTTGTTTCAAGTCTCAACTTTCTGTTACTTAAGAGGTTACCTTGTGAGTGTTTCTGCCATTTTACACAGAGATAATCGGAGGAAGGGCACTGAGCAAAACTGTCATCTGTTATATATAACTTTAAGTATCCTGTTTTTGCTTATTTTTACTAGTTATGGCTTATAGATATTTCTAGCACTTTTATTGTCTGCTGCATACTTTTTACTGTATTGTATAGGTATAAACTAATCTGCACAGTTGTACTAAATTTTCTGCCTCACAGGGCCTGATAAACAAGGTTTTTACTGTCACACTGATTGTAAATCTTTTCTAGCTAGTTTCTCTTCTGATTTCCTGCCAAGGAGTGTAGCATATAACTGGTTTGTTTGCATTTAAAAGCATTCTCTAGAGTTTCCTTGCTCCTTTATCTGTTTAAAACTTTCATTTGTAGGCTCACTGCTGTCTTTCTGCAGTGATAAACATTTCTGTAGTGCTTTTTGCCTAAGTAGTGTTAGGTAGTAGCTGAAGCCTTGTTCATACTCAGGCTTGCCTTCTGGGCCTTGTTGGTTGTGTGCAGAGGCTGTGTGTCTGAGCACATGTTCCAGGCCATCTTAGTTTAGCAGAAACAATTTTGCATTTCAGTGAGAGTGTAATGTTTATGGTCATTGGCTGATTGGGGTTATCTCGACTACGCCTTGGAGTAAGCACCTCACTGGTTCTTTCGAGCTTTTTTTTTTTTTAAAGTTGTTTCAAGTTTAAACTTTCTGTTACTTAAGAGGTTACCTTGTGAGTGTTTCTGCCATTTTACACAGATAATCATAGGAAGAGCACTGAGCAAAACTCTGATCTGTGATATATAACTTTAAGTATCCTGTTTTTTGTTTATTTTTACTAGTTATTGCTTATAGATATGTATGGCACATCTATTATCTGCTGCATACTTATTACTGTATTTTATAGCTATAAACTAATCTGCACAGTTGTACTAAAATTTTCTGCCTCACAGGGCCTGATAAATAAGGTTTTTACTGTCACACTGTTTGTAGATCTTTTCTAGCTAGTTTTTGTTCTGATTACCTGCCAAGGAGTGTATCATATAACTTGTTTGTTTGCAGTTAAAAGCATTCTCTAGAGTCTCCTTGCTCCTTTATCTGTTTAAAACTTTCATTTGTAGGCTCACTGCTGTTTTGCTGCTGAGATAAACATTTCTGTAGTGTTTTCTGCCTACATAGTGTTAGGTAGTAGCTGGAGCATTGTCCATATTCAGGCTTGTCTTCTGTGCCTAGTTGGTTGTTTGCAGAAGCTGTGTGTCTGAGCACATGTTCTAGACCATCTTAGTTTAGCACAAACCATTTTGCATTTCAGTGAGAGTGTAATGTTTATGGTCATTGGCTGATTGTGGTTACCTGGACTACGGCTTGGAGTAAGCACCTCATTGGATCTTTCAAGCTTTTTTTAAAGTTGTTTCAAGTTTCAACTTTCTGTTACTTTAAAGTTTACCTTGTGAGTGCTTCTGCCATTTTACACAGAGCTAATCAGAGGAAGGGCACTGAGCAAAACTCTGATCTGTGATATATAACTTTAAGTATCCTGTTTTTTGCTTATTTTTACTAATTATTGCTTATAGATATTTATAGCACTTTTCCAATAAATCTTTTATTTTATTTTCAATAAAATGAAACAATGCATACAGCCAATGTAGTAATGAACATTAAAATGAGGCGTTGAATAATAACAGAATATAATACATAATCAAACAGTTTAAATATAGATACAAGTGAGAAAGAGTGTAAAACATAAGAAAAGCATTGTCATTAATAAAACCAAACAAACTTTTATATACAATATTTACAACATGATGTAATGTAATGTACTGTGCTGCACTTCCACTACATAATTATCATTGGATCTCCATAAGTTAACAAAGACAAGGGTAAATGATGTTTTGGATGTACCCTGAGAAATTATTCACTAAGAACTAAATCTAAAAGTTTCTTCCATAGTTTACTAAAATAGGCTCTTTTTTGGACCTTTTATAATGAATTTATGTGCAGAAATATGTTTATGAGCCATTTCTTTGAATTTTCCCCAACTAAGTTTGGTACGATCTAACCAATTGCTAGTGATGTATAGTTTAACAAGTGAACAAAGTATAATTAGAATGTGCAGTTGCATTTTGAAACTTTGGATGTAGGAATGTGAAGAATAGCTGTTTCCCACGAGAGTGTGGAGGTGTAGTAACCCATTTTTCCAGGCGTACTTTCAGAGAGCACCAGAGTTTGTAAGAATGCTTGCAATACCACATAATGTGAAGCAAGTCCGCTTTGGACATGAACAACAGGTGCACGAGGGTGGAGTGTTGGCACTAAATTTATTAAGAGTTACAGGAGTGTAATAAGCATTGTTGTTGAGCATCATTTGTGTATATAGGAGTTTTTTGAAAAGAGAGAGCTCTAGAGTAGATTTTATAGCTGATAATTTTGATCTTCTGTAATGGAAGGTCCGATGGTATTCCAGTAGTTGGAGAAAAGACAGTTTGAATCGTAGATCATGTTAGTCAATAGCTTGTAAGAGGATGATATTGTTTTTAATGCTTGAGATTGCTGAGATGACTTCAATTAGTTTGTTTAGTTCCTGAGTATTGGGAGAGACGTTAAAATGTTGTGCCATAATAATTTCTCTTAGTTGTCTAAGAATAACTGTGTATTTTTTATTAGTACCCAAGATTAACCGTAACTCGGGTAGAGTTTTAGATCTATGTTTGAGAATATCCCATACCTTGAGATCTTTGATGAGTGGGAATTTAGTAAGGTCAATCATTAGATTGTTAATTTTAAGATTTGGGTTCTGATGCAACGGTTGTAGAAGGGATAGAGAATTTACCAGATTAATATCTTTAATAAGATTTTGGAAAAGCTTGATTTTATGTTTCAAAGATTGAGCTAGATTACAGTTGTTCAAAGAGGTAATAGATAGAAAGGGAATAGCCTGAGGGTTAATTTTGTTGGATATAACATGTTGATACCACATTTTAACCCAGGCTGGATAATGCATTTGTGTTTTGATGTTGAAATTTGAGATAGACCAAACTCTAATTGAGCAAATAATTTTATAGTATAAATGGAAGTTTGGTAGACTTAGCCCCCCTTTTCCTTAGGATAGGTTAATTTAAGGTAAGCAATTCTCACTGATTTAGGGAACCAAATGAAACCAGCTATTTCTTTGTTGATTTTGGAGAAAAAGTTATTATAGACTAATACATCCAAAGCATTAAGTTGAAATAGAAGTCTAGGTAAGATATTCATTTTCACAATAGCTGCTTTGGACAGGAAAGCTAAATTCATATGTTTCCATCTTTGTAGATCTTGTTGTATGTTAGACCATGTTTTAATAAATTATTTTGAAGAATAGAGGCTTGATTATGTTCAAAATAGATACCTAAATATTTAAGGCTATATGTTATTCGCAAGGAGGATTCAGAGAAATAAAAGGATTTATGTCAGTTAGGGTTTATAGGAATTATATGAGATTTTTATTATTTATTTGATAATCTGATGCGAAGAGAATTTCTCTATGGCATCAAAAATTTTGGTAGGTCTGTATTGGGTGACTGAAAATATAAATTAAGATCGTCAGCAAACGCTGATAGTGCAATCTGCGTGTTTAGTATTTTAGGTATATTGTGATAGGTATTCTGAGTAATATAAAGAAAGAAAGGCTCAATAAAAATATTAAAAAGAAAAGGAGAGAGTGGGCACCCTTGCCTTGTTCCATTAGTGATCAGAATTGACTCCGATCTCTGTTTGTTGATGTAAAGGTAGGTTTGGGAATTTGTATAAAGTGTTCTGATCATATCCAAAAAATAATTAGGCACACCAAAATGGGACAATGAGGCAAACAGAAACTCCCAGTTAACTCTGTCGAAAGCTTTGGAGGCATCTAAAGTTAAGGCGTATATTGGATTTCTTCCTTTTTTGGTAAATTGTATAAGGGAATCAAGGGTTAATGTATTATCCCACGTGTGTCTATTGCTCATAAAACCAGCTTGATCAGGGGAGATTAAAGACGGGAGAACTTTTTCAATCTACATGCTAATATGGCAGCGAATATCTTAATGTCGACATTTATTAACGAGATTGGTCTGTAGTTGTGAGGATCTGCTTTATCTTGTTTATTTTTTAATATTAAAATAGTTTTCGAGTTATACCAGTGTATATCAGTAATACCTTCTTTAATAATATAGTTAAAGACTTTCAATAGTATGGAGGAGGTATTTGTGTAGAAAACTTTGAAGAAGTTAGTAGTAAAGCCGTCAGGGCCCGGGCTTTGCCTAATTTTAAATTTTTATGATGGCCTGGACTTCTTGAATGTCGAACGGGCAGATAGGAGGGAGACTTGGTTAGTATTAAGAGAGGGAACTTAATTGAATTAAGAAAAGACTCCATCCGAGGTTTTGATTATCACTTTTATGTCCGCTATAGATTTCTGAAAAGAGTTCAAAGAACAGGTGTATTATTTCAGAATCTGATTTGTATAATTTCCTTGGTGATGAAGGGTGGAAATTCTAGGAGCACTATTATTATTTTTAGTATTCTTGCTAAGGTTCTTGAGGGCATTTGTGCCCATTCAGAATATGTTGCAATGAATTTCTGTTCCTGAAAGGAATAGTTCTGTGAATAAAGTTCATATAAATCTTTGCGCGTCGCATTAATCAGTTCTATAGTTTGTGGGTCAGGGGATAATCTCTGACTTTTTCCAGAGAAGAAAGTTTCAAGGATAAAGTATTTTCCTTTTCATGTTTAGCTTTTAAGAAAGGAAGCTTGGCTAATGAGAAAGCCCCTCATTTCAGCCTTGCATGCCGCCCATTGTATGTCCGGGGGGATTTGGGACTCTGTGATATTCAAATCAAGATCTATTAACATGTTGTTAATTTTTTTAATTATATCTTTATTATTTAGTAAATTATTGTTAAGTGTCCAGTTGGCAAAAGTAAAATCAGGCGGAGTGAACCTAATTATGAGAGAGATTTTGGCATGGTCAGAGAAGCATCTAGGCTCAATATTGAAAGTATTTTTAAATTTGGATAGGAGGTCTGAAATTAAGAAAAAGTCAAGGCGTGACCATGATTTGTGACAATTGGAATAAAAGGTATAAAGATTTTCCTTACTTTTGTCTATGTCGTCTACTCTGTTTTTCTTCTTTCTTGCTGTGTTAATGTAAGTAAGAGGCCATGCTAGGCAAATACCCTGTTATCCATATTGCTGAAAACATGCTTTCTGTATTTAACTATGGGATCTCAAGTACTGCTTGCTACCAAGCCACTGTTTTTTGTTTTATATAGTTCATTTATTTGGCGTTTGTGTAGCGATCAGCTCTAGCTATTAGAGCTACTGAAGTTTTTTTTTTTTTTAAGCATGCAGAGTCCCTTGCCCCAGTATTTACAAAATGGTGCAGTTTAAAGACATAAGCACACACTATAACAAATAAACACCAAACTGCTAAACGCTCATATAGTGGAAGTCAGAAACTGACTTTTTGTAGGTAGTGCAGCTGATCATTGCACTTTAACCAACTAAATGATTTTTTCAGCATATTAATGCTTAGTTTTTCTTCGTTTTTTTTTTTCTTTTTCTGTAATAACATATGTTTGGATGCATAATACAAAGGACACTGGGGTGGGAGATTTTTGCATAAATTCCTTTAGTGTTTTGGAGTATTATTGTAATAGTTTTACTGTAACAGTTATAGATATTAGATTTTATAAACATTAATAAACATTAACACATAAATGGTATTAAGACAGGTGATGTTTAAAATACTCAAGGGTACATTTAGATTACTTAGTTTGAGAGTAGTTTGCTACAAGTATTTTATAGGTTCATTCTATTAGATTAAGGATAGTTACAATTAGAGTTTTAAAAGCATTTAAATATTAACTTGAATTGTAAAAATTTAGCAAAAGGTTAATATAGTTGAAGGGTGGGTTACACATATATAACTAGTCTCTTAGGTTATAAATAGTTCTGTTATTATTGGATTATGTTCATTGTAACCTTATCTTCGGTTAACATGCTTTATAAGTATTTATAATATGCAGCTCATTAACTAAACAGTCACAACCTCTCTTAGTTGGGTTTCATCACTAGTAACACATTATACTGTTAGATAATTTTATAAAAATGTTATTTTAATGTTATACCAACCTGACTGTATTACAGTTGTGATTACATTCTCACAAGAAATGCCAATTCTAGTAACAAATATGTTATGTACAGTATTCCTAGAGATTCTTAGTTGTATACACAGAGTTTTAACATTCCAGGCTTACAGATTTATATTTATATACCTTAGGTCAAGCTTACTCTACACAAAATTGGTGTACTCTTTACAAGTGGAGACTCTATGTGCACAAGTGAGTTCTGGTCTGATAATCTTTTGGATGAGATTTTCTTTGTATATATGTATAGAATTGTTAATGTTGTTTTGGCTTGTTTATATGCTTCTTCGCTTAAGGGGTTCGGGTGGGTAGGCACCGGGTT
Organism: Protopterus annectens; assembly: GCF_019279795.1. Taxonomy (NCBI): domain Eukaryota; kingdom Metazoa; phylum Chordata; order Ceratodontiformes; family Protopteridae; genus Protopterus; species Protopterus annectens. The sequence continues at coordinate 1,369,374,478 of NC_056729.1, forward strand.
AGTTCAGAAGAAGTATCATGCTGCATCTTCCATTACATTTTACTGTGTTGCTTTTAAAGAGCAGAATTGGTTCTTCACTCTCCGTCTTTTATCTAACAAAACAAGGGTAGACTATTCCAACACAAAAGTAATGTACCCACACATTATCTTAATTACACTAAATATATTATGTGCCTATACCTATTTTGGTTTTAACGCCCATGAGTTGGTCCATTGATTCTTGGAATATAAATGGCTTACAAAACTTTGCAAAAAGAAAATTACTACTACACCTTGTCTTTAAATCTTATGCTACCGTTTGTTTTCTACAGGAAACACACCTATCTAATTCTGAGTGGGAAAAAGTAAAAAATAGAAAATGGATTAGGTCTATAATAAGCAGGTGACAGCACAAATTCGAAAGGTGTGGCCATCATAATTAAGAAACAATTCCAGGAAATTATTAATGAATATAAATCTGACACAAACGGCAGATGGTGTTACTTTACATCTACCCTACCTAACTCCGACAAACCAGTTATGTTTTTAAATCTGTATGGTCCTTGTTCACAACAACAGACTTTTATTTTAGAAATTTATAAAATACTGAACTCATTTCCAAATCACTTATTTATTGTAGGTGGGGACTGGAATGCGGTTATAGACCCCAGTCTAGATCGCACAAGCAAATCATCCTCTTACAATCTTCAAGCTTCCATAGCGTTAGAGGAGCTTATATCTGATTTTAATCTTATAGACACGATTAAATTTAGATATTTATAGCACTTTTATTGTCTGCTGCATACTTTCTACTGTATTCTATAGCTATAAACTAATCTGTATGGTTGTACTAAAATTTTCTGCCTCACAGGGCCTGATAAATAAGTTTTTTCTGTCACACTGTTTATAAATCTTTTCAAGCTAGATGTTTTTCTGATTTGCTGCCAAGGAGTGTATCGTATATAGTTTTCCACCCTTCCTCCCTATTGGTATCCTGTCCTTATACTTGGTGGCTTTGCAGTTGTCCACCCATACTGTAAATTTGATCTGGGAAACTCCTCACAGTCTAGTGTCATTAGCTCATTCTAGGTAATACAGAGAGAACATTTGAGAAGGCCAACCCACTTAGTTTCTTAACCTTGAATTATCCTCTGCTCCTCCTTCCTTCCTTTCCACTTTACTAAAAAAAATAACTTTACTACAACCTTCCTGTGTTCTGACTGAGTGTGCTTTTCAGGTGATAAGTATATTTTTGTCACTTTTTAACTGTTCAGAGTTGAATAAAACAATAACTGAATTCAGTTCAGAATACATTTTGAATAAATTGCATTTATTTAAACTCTATTTGCTTTAATACTGCTACACACTCAAATGGGCTAGCTTGCACTGCATTTGAATTGTTTTTAGTGCTGTTTTAGCTGCTTTTCTGTAAAAAAACTCTATTTTTTAAGCTTGTTTCCTGCCTTTCATGTAACTAGTCTAGTCCAGATATAGATTTGCTGCATCCAGGACTGTATGTCAGCTTCTGAGCCCATCAAGCCTTTCTGTGTTGGAGGGAAGCCTTCTAGCTTATCAGTGGGAGTGGTAAGCACTAGGTTGTCTATCTACCACAAGAGGAGCGGTTTCTGGCCCAGAAATTGTAGCTTATTGGCTGTTTGGGCAGTTTTTCATCTCTCTTTCAACTTTCTGGTTTAAAAGCCCATGTTTGTGCTTGTATCCTTCCTTTCCTGTAACTAGTCTAGTCCAGATACAAATTTGCTTTATCCAGGACTGTTTGCAAGCTTCTGAGTGGTGTCAAAGTCTGCTCTTCAATTTTTCCCTTAGATCTACTAGTTCTCTTCTTTCCTGCACTTTTACTAGCTTATTAATCTAGCAATTTACCAGACTTCTTGTAGCAATTATTGTAGCACACAAAAGTGCTACCAGCACTAAACTTTCTACAAAGAAACAGCTCCAGTACTTATTATTAATGCCCACCCCTCCAGGCATGTCTAAAGGTCAATTCCCTGTGCTTTCTCCTATTAACCTGGTGAACTTGGGCATCCTGAAGCAATGTAGCAACTGCCTCATGTACACCGACAACCCTCTCCTCTTACCTCCCAACACTCAGACTTGTGAGAGATGCATTTATATATCCAAATTGGAAACCACACACTCTCCAGCCAAGACAAGAATAGCTGGTCAAGAGGAGGTCAACACTTGCAACACACCACATGGAACATATAGCCCTCCAGAACACAGACCAGCACTGCCTTTACATAAAAACACAAACTGCACAGCGACTTTTGCGGAGGCTCTCAATAAAAATCTACCCAAACAGCAAAGACCTCCAAGGCAGAAATGCACTCAACCACCACAACACAACACTAATCACGAGACACATAACTCTTCTAAACAGTGTGACACTCAAGCAAAGCCCCTAAGGCAAAACAGCAAGCCCATCACACTAGTCATAGGTGACTTGATAGTGAGGCACACTGATGTCCCACTCACTAGGTTGAATAAGGAGAAAGTATCAGTCAGCTGCCTGTCAGGCACTAGGATCCGCCACATAATGCACGCACTCAGGTCCCTCAACAACAGGTACAAATATTACCCTGTCATTGCACTTGTGGGTATAAATGACCTGAGATGTACTTCCCTGGACTACATGAAAAAAGACATGGAAGAGCTCTCATATTATGTAGCCCAGGCAGGTATGACCCTAGCCCTGAGTTGCATCCTACCATTACCCAGAATGATACCAGAGTACAAGCAGAAAATGACTGATTTCAACAATTGACTAAGTTTCTGGTGTCATTCTAAGGGGATTCAGTATCTGTCTGCCTGTGATGACATTATTGACAGACCTTAATGCTTTGCCAGAGATGGACTGCATCTGTCACCCCTGGGCTTCTGGATACTGGCCAAGGCTCCTGCCACCCCTATAGTGCCTTTTTAGGCGGTGTTCCAAACACCAAATGACCACTGTAACAGCTACAAACAAATGCAATCTGAGGGTCATGCTGCTCAATGCTATTAGTCTAAATCTCAAAATGCACTCACTTAAAGCACTCCTTAAAATGGAGAGCATTGACATTTGTGCCATAACAGAGACCTGGCCCAAGGTAGCAGAAAGCACCCCTGCACTACCAGGCTATAACTCATTCCACACCTTTTGTCCCCAAAACTTGGACTGAAGCTCCAAAGGTGGTGGTGTTTCCATATTCATAAAGTATGCACACACCTCCAGACTGGTAGCCCAACACAATGCATCTGAGATACTTCAGGTGCAGCTAACATTGGGTAAGACAGTGATTCAGGTTGTAGCCTGCTATAGGTCCCCAACCATTTCCCAAGACTCTTTCTCCATGTTCCAAAGCACCCTGGAGAATATTAAGGTCCAACCTAACATTTTCATATTGGGCAACTTCAACTACCCCTCCATTAACTGGGAAAACTATTCATGTGCCAATAGATTTGCCCAACATTTCCTGGAATTCATTAATTGCAATGCTCTGGACCAACTCGTTCATACCCCCACTAGAGGTATCAACATCCTTGACCTGGTCATTACTAACATGGGTGATTGTTGCTCTACACCAATAGTCAACTCCTCCCTGGTTAGATCCGACCACAAACTAATCACCTTAGAAAGCCACATCCCTCGCACCCCCCCCCCCTGCAAAGGTAACCATATGATAAACTTCATCAAAGCTAACTCTGGGCTCCTAAAAATAGAGCTGGCTAACTTCACTGCACCCATGTAAATCGAGATCAGTTGCATGACTGCCGAATCATACACCAATGCACTGTATGAACACATACACAAATGCATGGCTCTCTCCATACCCAACAGAACCAAGATGCTCTCCTCCAAAAAAAGGAAGCCAATCTGGTGGTCCCCTGCCATAAACAAACTATCAACAGAAGGGGTAAACTGCTGCAGAATAAGGTGAAGTCCCAAGAATGGAAAAACTCCCTTATCAGCTTCAACAAAAAGTTGAGATCCCTCATCAAATCCTCTAAAGCTAGCCATGAAAACAGAATTGCAGCAGATAGTAAAGACAACCACAAGGCCTTCTATAGTTATGTAAAGAATCTCCACGGCAATACCCAGATTTGCTCTGAGCTACTGTACAATGGTACTTCCTATACCAAGCCAACAGATAATGCCAATATACTGGCCGACAGATTCAGTGCCAACTTTAACCTTTCCCCCCCAGGACCAATTACAATACCAGTAGATTGCCAGGCACCCAGTGTTACTGCTGCACAGGTAAAAACAGCACTGTCCAAGGCCATGAACACAGTTTATATGAGACCTGGCAATATCCTTGGCTGTGTTTTAAATGAACTACAGAGTGAACTGGCATCTCACCTGTGTGCCCTGTTCAGTCACAGCCTCACCTTAGGCTTTGTCCCTACCAAATGGCACACTGCTACAGTCACCCCTCTCCACAAAGGATGAGCGACTACAGACCCTGGGAACTATTGCCTCATTAGCCTGACGAGTCTGAAATGCAAAGCTATGGAATGCATCATCATGGACCTAATAAACAAGGCTATTGGGAATCTCCAAACTCTGGATCCTACACAGTTTGGTTTTGTGAAGGGTAGATCATGCCTGCTCAACTTGGTCAACTTCTTTGAGTCAGTCACCAGAGCTGTGGTTGAAGGCAAGGTGGTTCATACAGCCTTCCTTGATCTGGCCAAGGCCTTTGATGCCACTCCCCACTCAGGAATCATAGAAAAACTCACTAAGCTAGGCATCAACCCCTATATCACTAGGTGGGTTGCAAACTGGCTCACAGGTAGGACCCACAGTGTGAAAGTAGCTGACTCCAAGTCAGACTGGTGACCAGTCATGAGTGGAGTCCCACAGGGTTTGGTCCTGGGTCCTCTCCTGTTTGGTATCTACTTCTCTGAAGTCCAGGCCAACACGAAGGGACACTGGCTGACAAAGTTCACAGATGACTGCAAGTTGGGAGCTATTATTAACTCCCCTAGTGATGTTGACATCCTACAGAAGGGCTTCACTGAGACCAACGAATGGTGTCAGAACCATGCCCTTAAGCTCAATGCCAAAAAAATGTGTCATCATCCCCTTTGGGGAAAAAAAAAGTTGCCATGACTTACCACATCGATGGTAGTCCACTGAACACAGAAGGCATTACAAGAGATCTGGGATCACAGGTTGACAGCAGCCTCTCTTTTGATCACCACATTGCCACTGTGGTCAGAAAGTCCTTCTATGTGGCACATCTCATTACTAAGGGTTTTGCATCCAGGAAGAAAGAGGTCATTGTCTCCATCTACTCTTCCCTCATTAGGCCAATCATTGAGTACAATGCCCCATTTGGCATGTACCTCACTAAACACCTGCAACAACAGCAGAGGCTGCAAAAGTACCTCGCAAAGAGGATCCTAGGCCTTAAACATTTGTCCTACATGGAGAGATTAAAGAAACAATTCTCTGTCTCATTTTGCCTACTTAGAGGCAATCTCTGCTTGACTTATAAAGCCATGTCTGGCCCAGCTCTCTTAGAAATGCTACATCTGAAGAAATCCCAATCCATCCGCACCACACATTCCAGAGACCTCAACCTCATTACCACACTCAACAGAACATGCTGGAGGAACAGGTTCATAACCCAGAGACTGCCCATGCTATGGAATAGACTTCCCATACATGTCAAGCAGAGCACCTCACTGGCCCTCTTCAAGAGAAATCTTGATGTGTGGATGGGAAATAGAAAATTCACCCCAGGGATCACTCCAGTAGCTCTACTTGATAGAGGCACTGGGAACTAATGTCGGGTGGCACAATGCCAGGGCACTTCTATAGGCTGGGCTTGTAAAGGCTTAGGTTCATAGGTTCATAGGTTCATACTAGGCTATCTGCCCTGGGGCATTTATAAGCCTAGCCCGATTGTGTTTGGCTTATGCCACCCCTTGATTTGAGTATACTGTGCCCTTTTTAAAGTTTAGTTTACTGTGCCTCTGTCTAATAGTGACACGGAAGTAATCCCCGGGACAAATCTACGATCCCCCATCCACTCATCAAGATTCTTCTTGAAGAGAGTCAGTGAGGTGCTCTGCCTAACATAAATTGGAATTCTATTCCAGAGCGAAGGTTATGAATCTGTCCCTCCAGCATGTTCTATTTATTTCTGTGCTGAGGTTCAAGTCCCTCAAGCGCGTGGCTCTAAGGGATTTAGATTTACTGAGGTAGAGCATGTCCATTAATTCTGGGTTGGACATAGCTTTATATGTCAGGCATAGATTGCCTCAAAGTAGGCTGTATGCAACTGAGTAGAGCTGGAGTTTTTTTAACCGAGCAGCATATGGCATCTGTTTGAGTCCCTTGATCCTCCTGGTGAGGTACTTTTGGGGTCTTTCTAGTTGCTGCAGGTGTCGGGTAAGGTACATCCCAAAGGGGGCATTGTATTCTATGATGGGCCTGATGAGGGATGAATAAAGGGGCACAATTACCTCTCTTGATCTAGATGTGAATCCTTTCATGATGAGGTGGGCTATGTAGAAGGTCTTTCTAACCACTTTGGCAATGTGGTTGTCAAAGGAGAGATTGCTATCAACTTGGGTCCCCAGATCCCTAATTACTTTCTCTGTACTTAATGGGTTACCACCTATGTGGTAATTTGTGGGCACATTGTTTTTGCCAAAGGGTATGACTATACACTTTTTGGCATTTAGCTTTAGACCATGGCTTTGGCACCAGTTATCCGTCTCCGCGAGACCTTTTTGAAGGATGTTTGTGTCAGCTCGAGAGTCAATTATGGCGCCCAGTTTGCAGTCATCTGCGAACTTGGTGAGCCACAGTCCTCCCACATTGGCCTGTACCTCAGAAAAGTAAATACCGAACAAGAGAGGTCCCAGGACAGAACCTTGTGGGACGCCACTTGTGACCGGTTTCGAGTCTGACATGGCCCCAGCAACTCTGACTCTGTGGGTTCTGTCTTTGAGCCAGTTTGTGACCCATCTTGTGACAAAGGGGTTTATATTTAGGCTGGATAGCTTATCTATGATGCCTGAGTGGGGTATTGTGTCAATGCCTTTGCAAGGTCGAGATAGGCTGTGTGGACTACCTTCCCTTCATCTATGGCCTTGGTGACTGTTTCGAAGAAGTTGACCAGGTTCAGAAGGCAGGATCTGCCCTTGACAAAGCCAAATTGGGTAGGATCTAGTGTCTGTAGGTCCCCAATGTCTTTGTTTATGAGTTCCACGATAATCCTCTCCATAGCCTTGCATACTAGGCTAGTCAGGCTTATGGGACGATAGTTTCCAGGGTCCGCAGAGGCGCCACCTTTGTGGAGTGGGACCACTGTTGCTGTATGCCATTCTTTGGGCACATATCCTGTAGTGAGGCTGAGATTGTACAGCAGTTTTACTTGAGGGATTAGTTCTTCTTGGAGTTCATGTAGGACACAACCTGGGACACCATCTGGTCCCATGGAAGCAGTGTTTTTTGCTTTGGAGAGGGCGGCCATCACCTGAGCATCAGAGATGTTTGGGAGGCTGCACTCTGCCGGGATAGATACTTGCTCTTTTGGGGGTGGAGAAGTTTGCACTGAACCTGTCTGCCAGGATATTGGCGATGTCTGTGGGTTCAGTGTATTTTTTGTCGCTTAGAATCAACTCAGAACAAGTCTGGGAGTTGCATCCCAGGTTCCTAACATAACTGAAAAAAGCCTTATGATTGTCTTTAGTGTCCTGTGCAATTTTTCTCTCGAAGCTGGCCTTGGAGGATTTTATGAGGGATCATAATTTTTTGCTAGTACTGATCAGAGATGCCTTCCCTTTTAGGGATTTTGCTCCATCATGTAGTAGCTTCCTCCTTCTGTTGTACAGTTTATTTATGGCTGGGGTCCACCAGACTGGACGCCTGCCTTTGGATGATTGGGTCTTGATTTTGTTTGGGATAGCATGACCCATGCATTCCTGGAGATGTCCGTAGAATGCGTTTATATAGGATTCTGCAGTTTGGGCTGTAGTTTCCACTGGCTCTGGGGCCTTGAAGGATTCCACTTCGGTTTTGAGAAGTGTGAAGTTCGCTTTGAGAAGTTTTTCACTGTGGTTTTCTGGGCTGGGGTGGGGTCGGGATGTGGATATCCAGTGAAATTAATTTATGGTCTGATCTTACCAATGAGGGATATACTTCTGGTATGGAGCATAGAGTCCCCATGTTGGTAATTATCAGGTCTAGTATGTTTTCCCCTCTTGTGGGAGTGGTGACTAGTTGTTCCATAGCATTTGAGTTTATAAATTCCAGGAACCTTTGGGCTAAGGTGCTGGGGCTTGAGTAATGCTCCCAGTCTATGTTTGGGTAGTTGAAGTCGCCCAATATAATGGTGTTCGGAGAGATCTTCATGTTCTCCAATGTTTTCTGGAAAGCCGAGTGGGATTCCTGACTTTGAGAGGGTGGTCTGTAGGATGCTATAAACTGAAAAGCAGTCTTGCCCTTTCTTCCTCTTCTCCTCTCCTAAATGTTCTTCCAAACATTAATGAAATGAAGTAGGACATATGCTTTTGAGTCCCATACAAGTTTAACAAAGTCAGAAAATCCAATATTTCCAGGTTTTCTTGTTCTGTCATGTTTCACAGATCTAATTAATACTTTGTAATTCCACATTTATTTATCAGTTTCTGAGTTGCTGGTTTTCTTTCTGTTGATCTCCATCTGCCAAATCCAGTCTCTGCTACATTTTCAACATACTTCTGGTCCTTCTAGTTGGCTCTTATGCATTCTTCTGTCTCTCTACCATTTTCCATTAAAACACTGGAAAATATTTCACTGGCATAGGCTCTCTATGGCCTTTATTATCAGAAGAACAAGAAACAGAATGGCTTCAGGGCCATTAGCCTAGTACACACCTATGAACCTATGAGAAAACACTGACTGGGAAAAATTCTGCAGCTGTTCAGCAAAATGCAGTGCAAGCTTCAGCTTTGGTGTAAGACAGGACTTCTAGTAACCTAGAGGGTAAAAGTCAAATATACTCAGAGATGATTAAAATAAATGAAACACTAAAGAAGTATATCAACTCAAATAAAAGGATGGAAAAATGGAAGAAGCTTTAAACATATATTCAGATGAGGTGATAAAACTGAAAAAAATCGGAGGTTGAAATAAAGAAAAGGCTAATATGAGACTACTCAAGAAGAGATGTTCCAAAAAGAATTAGAGGACAGAGCATGTAGAGAAAACCTGAGATTTTCTGCTGTACCAAAGAAGCTGGAAGGAACAGACTATATTAATTTTCTGAAAGCACAAATATGCAACTGGATTGGTATTCCACGGCAGGAGTTGTTAATTGAAAGGGCACATTTTGTGTATGCTCCAAACCTGGCCATGAGAAAGCAACCTAGACATTTAATAGTAAAGATGCAATCCCACCAGCAGAAAGAGATGATTCTGACAAAACTGTGGCAGAAGGACAAAGTACAAAAAGTGGGAGACAGCAGAGTATTTGTGAAAAATGATTACTCACTGTACATTGGGCAGAAGAGGAGTAAATATATTCCAGTAATCAGCTGGCATAAGATTCAAAGTGCTGTATCCATCTATTTTCAGAATATTCTTTCCTGGAGGGTCAAAATCATTTTTTGATGCAGAACATGCTAAGAAGGAAATACAAACATTTGTCCAACAAAAAGGTGAGATATGAAACAAAAGCAGATTCTGCTTCTTGTCCTTCTGATAATAAAGGCCATAGCGAGCCTATGCCAGTGAAATATTTTCCAGTGTTTTAAGGGAAAATACTAGAGAGACAGAAGAATGCATAAGAGCCAACTAGAAGGACCAGGAGTATGTTGAAAATGTAGCAGAGACTGGATTTGGCAGATGGAGATCAACAGAAAGAAAACCAGCAACTCAGAAACTGATAAATAAATGTGGAATTACAAAGTATTAATTAGATCTGTGAAACATGATAGAACAAGAAAACCTGGAAATATTGGATTTTCTGACTTTGTTAAACTTGTATGGGACTCAAAAGCATATGTCCTACTCCATTTCATTAATGTTTGGAAGAACATTTAGGAGAGGAGAAGAGGAAGAAAGGAGTTAACTTTAAGTAAAACAAAATTTTGTTCTTAACATTAGTGTTTTTATAATGCATGACATAATTTGCATGCTATACATAAAGCTTTCTTTCTTATTTTAGAGTGCAATACAGATGCTAAATTAAACAGGTGCCCCTGTTTTTTCCTTCTTCATTTCATTCTTTCTCCTTGTCCAGTTTTAAGACATGTAGGTACTGCAATGTAAAAAAAAGAAGAAAAGTCTTGTCAAAAGAACATGATACAAGAAAAATTGATGTGCTTTTTCTTACTCTTGCATAGGGGAATGACTGGACTTGGCTTGGCTTGATCTAGTAACAAGTTTTAAGGGGAAAGAAAATAAATAAAAAAGAACACTGACAATAATAAAAGGTTTTTCAATTGCAAATAAATGAGTGCGTGTAGAGACAACTGTGAACCTACTTTCCATGACCCCATGGAGGCAATCTGATAATGGGTAATAAAAACAGAATACTTCTTTCTTTATTTTAATGGCTTTTTTCAATGGCTAGGAGATAATGTTTTCTGAAAGCATTCACATTTTTTTCCAGTCTGTAAGAGCAATAAAGAAAAGACAAAAACAGACAGTACTAAGTAGAAGCACATGCTGTACAATGTGTCTTAGCATGGATAACCTTCCTTATAGGTTAATCCAAGTTTGCGACTGTGGCTGTCAGTCTAGGATAATTGTTATTATTAGGAGGGTTAATCTTCAATATTTGAAGGTGTACAGAGTTTTGTGTTTTAGTAGCAAGTTAAAAAGATTATAGGGGTGTTCTGGGCTGGGTTTTTCTTTTTTGAGGGTATTCACTAAACCAAAAGCTTTTCTAAGATGTGGCATAGGTTCAAATCGATGTGACAAGAAACAACTATATAAAAGCTCAACCTGTCAAACATTAGTATATGCATATAACACAAAAGCTGGAACTAGACATTTAAAAAAAAAGCAGTTACACATAGCAGGTTGGAATAATAACGTCTTAACACAATGACAATTCTTTCTACATAATCCTTAAATGTAAATGGTCTCACAGATATATCCAAAAAAGAAAGGGTAGTGAACTATATTAAAAATGTAAAGTACAAATAGCTATGCTACAGGATACACATTTGAAAAGAACCGAGTTTGTGAATTAAAAAAATAAAAGTTTTTCAGGATGGTTATTTGGCAGAATATCCTGGACAAAGAAAAATGGGAGTACTTATTTTAATTGCTGAGCTAGAACTTCAGCAAAGGATAGGTGAATGGAATGCAAATCTGAAGGCATATGGGATGAAACTAAGCACAGATAAGATGGTGGTAATGGCAGCAAATTGAGGAAATCAGAAGAAGCTGAGAATAGAGATAGAAGGGAAGATACTGGAACAGGTAAACAGCTTCAAGTATCTGGGAGGAGTAGTTGAGGATGAAGAGGTCAAAGCTAGAATCAGAGGGGCTGCAGCCAACTGGCATAGAGTATCAGGTGTAGTCTATAATAGAAAAATGCCAAAGAAGCCAAAAAGTAAGATGTACAAGACAGTAGTGCGACCAGTACTACTGTATGGTGCAAAAACCTGGGCAGTAAAGGTAGAACAGTTGAAGAAGCTAGAGGTGATGGAAATGACGTGCCTGAGAAAGGTGATAGGATGCACACTGTGGGACAGACGATGAAATGAGCATATAAGAGCAAAAGCCAAAGTAGTTCCAATTGCAGAAAAGATCAAAGAGAACAGATTACAGTGGTTTGGGCACATGTGTAGAAAACCAGAAGACAATCTAGTGAGGAAGATTTGGAACAGACAGGAAAAAGATAAGAGGAAGTGAAGACATCCAGCAAAGTGCTGGATGGATTGTGTGAAAGAAGATCTGTGACAATCAGGCATGAGTGTTGAAGAAGGCAGGAGTGTGGCACTGAATTGAGAGAGTTGGAGCAGTTAACACGATAGCCTGACCCCATGTAAAAAATGTGAAAAAGGGGACTGGTGATGATGATGAAGATGATTATATTAATTGAAAGAGGACCTTCAATAGTGACAGAAGAAGATTAAAAAAGATAGTAATGGTAGATTTGTAGCATTAGGGGGCTACTGGCAAGGAAGGGGGATTAGACTGGCATGTATTTGTATTCCACCTAAAACTGCTATATAATGTAACTTAAGGAAATTCTGAAAGAAATAATCAGCTTTCAGTATATATATATATATATATATATATATATATATATATATATATATATATATATTACGTATAAGGTGGGACTGGAATTTGTAGCAGTGAGACTGTATCTGTGGGGCCTAGAAGGAAAAATATAACAAAAGAGGGTAGAGGTTTGAAGACATTTATGAAAATATTTGGCATGGAAGATGTGAATTCAGTAGTATGAGTTCAGAGTGAATTTCTGTGTTATTTCCCAAGATACAAAAACTGGGTTAGGCTATTTTGATATGCATCCATCCAATAACTATTTCAGGTCACATGCCAGTAATAACTAAAATAAAAATGCAGGGTAATGAAATAAAAATTAGACACTGGCACTTTCCCACCTATCTGTTGAAATTAGAGGAATTTAAGGAATGGGTAGTGGAAATTATTCAGAAATTATTAGAGAAGACAGAAATTTCTTCTGAAAATATAATTAGGGAGTGGGATAAAATTAAAGTGGGGTTAAAAAATAGGGTAGAAATAAAAGAAAGAGAGATATGGTTAACAAGTAACAATAATTATTCAGACAGACTGACAAAGGTTAAAGGATTGCAAAATAGGGAGAATTTCACAGAACAAGAGGTGGACCACTTGCAGAATGCTGAACAGAAAATAAGGGATTACCTCAATAATATCCCTGAGTTTGGAAAGACTGCTCTTAAGCAACTGTTTTGATAATAACATAATGACTCAGGCAACAGAAAGTAGAAAGGATTGTCACCAAACTTAGGGTGCCTGTAACAAGGAAGATAAAAAGAGACCCTGTAGAGCAACTAGAAATACTTTGGAAATTTTAAGAAAATCTGTATAAAGCAGAGAAATATGGAAATCAAGAAAAGGAAATGTTTATGGAATAATTAAATATGCCAAGGTAAGAGGTAGATGATGCTCAATTACTAACAGTCAAGATAAGAGAAGATGAGATAAAATGGTGATGTATAACTAATCTACAGGAAAATCCCCAGGAGTACATGGTATTCCTGTGGAAGATTGGAAGATAGGAGGGGAAAAAACTGATAAAGATCTGGCAGGTTTTAACAGGAGGAGAAACACCAACATCCTGGAAGAAAGTGGTGGTGGCTATAATACCTAAAGATGGTAAAGACCCATCAGATCCATGTCTCTCCTGAACAAAGGAAGTCGGTATTAACTACTATAGACCCTTCTGAAAACTTCACTCACCTAACCACAGACAATTGGGGCAATTCATGATAAATATGGCTAGGCTCATATGGGCCCTAGGGCCATTAGTCTAGTAACCTTCTATGAACCTATAAACATATTTAGGTCCATTTCAGTTCTAAACTATGATTATAAAGTATTTATGTCTATAATGGCTAAAGAATGGCAAAGATGATGTCAAAATTGATAGATATGAATGTGTGGTTTAGTGAAGGGGAGGCAAACATTTGACAACATTAACAGAACAATGACGGTCCAGAGGGAAGCAGAATGTAAATAATACCACTGTTGTTAGTGGGCTTTGATGCAGAGACTGCATTTGACAGAGTAAGCTGGGATTTTATGAGCAGAGCAATGGAAGCATTTGCATTCCCTGATAAATTTATAAGGTTGATTAGGAGGATAAGGGATCAGAGGCAAAAATTAAAGTGGGTGGGTTCCTCTCTAATAATTTATGTTTGAGCAGTGGAACCAGGCAGATGTATCCTCTTTCCTCTCTGTTATTGGCATTGTATTTAGAACCATTGGCAAAGAAAATAAGGGTCTCAGAAATTCAAGGATATCATTGGCATAGTAGTCAAGAAAAGCTGCCTTTATTTGCAGATAATATTTTTAATACCTGATAAAACCAGGAAAGGACATTTCAGTGTTGTAGAACATTATGAGACAGCTTGAAGTCTTTTTGGGATTCAAAATTAATGACACTAAAACAAAGGCAATAGCTGTAAACTATATAAACATGAAACTGGTTCAGCAATATCCATAGTTATGGGGACATGATAAAATGGAGTACTTAGGAGTATGGATTAAAAAAGATTCTGCTGTGGCAGCTAAAGATATGTGGGAAGAGACTAGACAAAAAATAATATAAAAACTGAGAAATTGGAAGCTCTGTTTTATGGAATGGATAGCAAGATACAAGCAGTTAAAATGTTTTTAGTCCCTTTAGCTTTATACACAGGTCAGGCATATTGTTATCAACCAGAGGAGAAGTTGTGGATAGAAATTAATAAAGAGCTGAAGGATTTTATCTGGGAGGGGAAGATGGCAAGAGTTAAGAGTGATAAGCTGATTCTTCCAATAGAATAAGATGGTTTGAGATAATCTGATTTGAAGGAGTATTTCAGAGCTACACAGTTAAAGCTCCTATACATAACACAAGTGGAAAGCTATAATTCAAAGTGGAAAAGGATGATGAAACTGGGGGAAGCTCAAGAAACAAGGAGAGACTATGATTTTTGGATGCAGATCCTTAAGGTGAATAACAACAACCATACAGAATATTAGGTCCGAATGGAGAGATGATAAGTCAGAAGCAAAGGATTAGTATTGCTGAAATTGAATTCATACTCAAGTCTAGGTGAGTACCTTCAGAAGGTGGACCCTGTTTTTCACAAAATCTCACCAAGAAAACATTGTTATATAGACTGTATTTATATAGCATATATCATGGACAGATGTAGGTCAAAAATTAAAAAAGATAGCTGGGTGCACAAGACCCAGGATAAAAAAAATGCCCAATCTTGCTAAGCGCACTTGTGCCAGGACTAGAAAAAAGTGTAGAATCCTCAAAATATGGAAACGTCCCTATAATGAGGCCAGGCCCAGGTGGAGAATGGCCCACCTGTTGTAGAAGGAAGCATCAGTCCACAAAAATCACAAAAACTGATAGGGCAAAGAAGAGCCATAAAGACAACATAGTGGACTATTGAAAATAAGAAAGAAATTATGTATTGTTACTATTATGCAAAAAGCCCAGAATTTCCAGACACAAAATATACTAAAAGATTAAGAGAGAAATTACAGGAAAGAAAAATACTTCCACAAGAAAAACTGTCAGAAGCCTCAAATAAAACTTTGTGTTCATTAATACAACAGATTTGTGAAAAACAGTATAAAGACCAAGAAACTTTGATCTGTTTGGAAAAAGAAGCATCTGAGGAAGTGCGAAAATATAAACAACAAAACATAGAGATTTCTGAAAGTATAAAAAATGAATATGGAAGTGAAAAAGAAAGAGAGCTTTGATATGATGCAATATTTATGGAAAGGCGAAAGTCAAATGAATCAATATAAAGAAGGCAGTCCCAAAGATATTAAAGAGAAATACAGGCAAAGGCATCCAGATATGGATAATTTCACAATAAAAAAATAATATCACAAAGAGGGAATGTAGAAATGAAGATTAGTAAAGTACAAGTTAAAAAAATAGAAGTTGAAGTTATGGAATGTCTGCAAAGTAAAGGATTTGTTGTAGAAGGTCTACACATCATAGCATGATGGAATGAGTCCCCAAAGTAAGAAGAAACAAGAAGATCAGGAGACGTCTGAAGAAGACATATGGACGTGGGAAAGAGAGAGAGAGAGATTTAATATGGGGTAATATCTATGCAAAGGAAAAAGCAAAACTAATCAATACAAAAAGAGCAGCACCAAAGATATTTGAAGAGAAATACAGACAAGGAAATCTGGACATGGAAAACGTTACAATACAAAAAATAAGTAGACAATGAGGAAAAGCAGAAAAGGAGATCAGTAATGGAGAAGTTAAAGAAATAGAAACTGAAGTTATGGAGTACCTGTCAAGTGAAGGATTCAGTGTAGAAAATTTAATTCAGAAAGCACCACAACAGGATAGAACAACAGACATTCAAATTAAGGAGAAACCAGTGGAATGGGAAGCAAAACAACGGTTTTGTGCACCGGGCAGTGACAGTTAGCTACAGTTAAATTATTCCCGGCTCCACTAAGTCTCCTCTTCAGTTTTTCCCTTGAAACTAGTCTAACTCTCAACCTAAGCACTCAAAAAGCATCTTACAGCCCAGCACTTGCTCAGACCTAATAGCAAGCACTAATATACCCTAACACTGATTGCCCAGCAGGGCAAGGCTCTTTATTCACCCCTCACCAACCGAGCAACTAAGCAGCTCACCCTATTATTCAGGCATGACCAAAAGGCAACTTCAGGTGCATTCTCCAGTCCAGCTGGTGAATCTGGGTATCCTGAGGCAATGTTACAACTGCCTCATGTACACAGACAACCCTCTCCTCCTACCACAAAACACTAACAAATGCGAGAGATGCAATTATACAGCCAAACTGGAAGCTAAGCTGTCTCCACGCAAGACTGGAACAGACAGTCAAGAGGAGAAGGTTAACACTTGCAGCACAACTCCAGCCACACACAGACCTACTAAAACAGCACTAGCAAAAAATACACATAAATGCACAAAAATCATACTCAGAGGCTCTAAATAAAAACCTGCAAAAGCATCAGAGACCTCCAAAGCAGACACCCCAAAAACATACACTTCCCATCACAAACCAGACAACACATAAAACACAAAATCAGTGTGCCGCACAATCACAGCCCTTAAGGAGAAATAACGTACCTAACACACTAGTAATAGGTAACTCTATAGTCAGGCGCACTGACGTCCCAATCACTAGGCTGGACAAGCAGAAGGTTACTGTTAGCTGCCTGTCGGGAGCCAGAATCCACCACATAACACAAACACTCAGGTCACTCCAGAACAAGTACAAATATGACTCTGTCATTGTTCATGTTGGTGTGAATGACCTGAGACTTACCTCCCTGGACTACATGAAAAGAGACATGGAAGAGCTCTCTGATCATGTAGCCCATGCTGGTATAACCCTGACCCTGAGTAGCATCCTGCCCTCACCAAGAATGATACCTCAGTATAAAGAAAAAATGATCAATTTCAACAACTGGCTAAGCTTCTGGTGTCATTCAAAGGGGATCCAGTGTCTGTCAGCCTGGGACAACATGCTCGACAAGCCGCATTGCTTCGCAAGAGACGGCTTGCCCCTGTCACCCCTAGGCTTTTGAATACTGGCCAAGGCTCTTGCTGCACCCATAGTGCCTTTTTTAGGCAAGGCTCAAAAGTCAAACCCACCTCCATAAACTGCACAATTAACAAAAAACTAAGGGTTATGCTACTCAGCGCCAGGAGTTTAAATCTCAAAATGCACGCACTCGAAGCACTCCTCAGTATGGAGAATGTTGATATCTGTGCAGTAACTGAAACCTGGTTCAAGGCTCCAGAGAGCACCCCAGCAGTACCGGGCTACAAATCATACCACACGTTTCGGCCACAGAACACGGACCAAAACACAAAAAGAGGGGGTGTATCCAAATTCATCAAGGATACCTACACCTCCAGGTTAGTGGCGTAGATCATCCATGTGCAACTAACATTAGGAAAATCTGCACTGCAAATTGTGGCCTGCTACAGATCACCCTCCATGACCCTGGACCACCACTCCCACCTTTCTGGACACACTTGAAAACATGAAGGTCCTACTGAATACCCTGATATTGGGCGATTTCAATTACCATACCATTCACTGGGAAAACTACTTGAGTACAAATTCCCAGGCCTAGCGCTTACTGGAATTCATCAACTCAAACGCCCTGGATCAGCTGGTAAACCCACCTACCAGAGGTGAAAACATATTGGACCTGGCTATCACCAGCATGGGCAACAGGTGTTCCACACCGGAGGTCAGCCTGTCACTGGTTAGATCAGACCATAAACTAATCACTCTGGATGTCCAGACCCCACCACCACCCCCAACTAAGGAAACCACAGTAAAAAACTTTTCTAAAGCAAACTTCACCTTACTTAAGACAGAGGTGGTAAGTTTCACAGCCCCCACGCTAAAGAATAACGCTGCCTAAGATGCAGAAACCTTTACAAATGCACTCTATGAGCACCTAAAAGGATGCATGGATCATGCCGTCTCTAGCAAAACCAAGACTCACTCCTCTAAGAGAAGGAAACTAGTTTGGTGGATGCCTGCAATAAGTAGGCTATACAATAGAAGGAGGAAACTAGTTCAGAAAAAAAGCAAATCCCAAGAAGGAAAGACATCCCTGATCAGTATCAGTAAGAAACTAAGGTCCCTCATGAAATCATCGAAGGCTGACTTCGAAAGAAAAATAGCCAAGGATTCAAAAGATAACCACAAAGCCTTCTTTAGCTATGTTAAGAATCTAAGTGG
This sequence comes from Protopterus annectens, assembly GCF_019279795.1. Lineage (NCBI taxonomy): Eukaryota > Metazoa > Chordata > Ceratodontiformes > Protopteridae > Protopterus > Protopterus annectens. Next base: position 1,369,392,911 of record NC_056729.1, read on the forward strand.
CAACTCGCAGATATGCATTGAACTAGTGCAAAATAGCACAAAATATACTGAACCTACTGATATTCCCAACATCCTGGCAGATAGAGTCAGTGCAAACTTCACCCCCCTCTCACCTCCAAAAGGGCCCACAACAATACCGAAAAAGTGTAATGTCCCAAATATCACAGACGCACAGGTGAAAACAGCCCTTTCAAAAGCCAAAAACATAGCATCAATGGGACCAGATGGTGTCCCAGGCTGAGTCTTGCACAAACTGCAAAATGAACTAACCCCCCACCTAAACACGCTGTTCAACCTCAGCCTCTCCATAGGCTACGTGCCTATAGAATGGCGCACAGCAACGGTTATTCCTCTCCACAAAGGAGGGGCCAAAACTGACCCTGGTAACTATCGCCCCATAAGCCTGACTAGCCTGGTCTGCAAGGCTATGGAGTGCAGCATCATGGAACTCATTAACAAAGACATTGGGAACCTCCAAACACTTGACCCGACCCAGTTCGGCTTTGTTAAGGGCAGAGCATGCCTACTAAACCTGGTTGACTTCTTTGAGACAGTCACCAAGGCCATAGATGAGGGAAAGGTGGTTCACACAGCCTACCTTGACCTCGCCAAGGATTTTGACACCATTCCCCACTCGGGTATTACAGAAAATCTCACCAGCCTGAACATAAACCCCTACATCATGAGATGGGCTGCCAACTGGCTTACTGACAGAACTCACACGGTAAGAATAGCAGGCTCCAGGTCCGACTCTAAACCAGTCACAAGTGGTGTCCCACAAGGCTCAGTCGTGGGACCCCTACTGTTCAGCCTATACTTCTCAGAAGTACAGGCAAACACAGGAGGACTATGGCTAACCAAGTTCACCGATGACTGCAAACTGGGACTCTCCGACTGACATGGACATACTCCAAAAGGGCCTTACTGAGACAGACACCTGGTGTCAAAGTCATGGCCTCAAGCTAAATGCCGCATAATGCATAGTCATCCCATTTGGGAAAAACAAAACACCCACGAATTACCACATAGGTGGCAGTGCCCATAATACAGAAGAGGTAATAAGAGATCTGGGACCCAGGTAGATAGTAATCTCTCCTTTGACAATCATTATGCCAAAGTAGTTAGGAACTCCTTCTATGTGGCCCATCTAATTACTAAAGGGTTTGCATCTAGAAATAAAGAGGTTATAGTGCCCCTCTACTCATCACTCATTAGACCCATCATAGAGTACAATGCCCCATTTGGGATGTACCTCACAAGACACTTCCAACAGCTGGAAAGACCACAAAAGTACCTCACCAAGAGGATTACTGGCCTCAAACATATGTCCTGTGCAGCCCCACTGAAAAAACTCCGGCTGTACTCAGTGGCATATCGTGTATTCAGAGGTGATCTCTGCCTGACTTACAAAGCCATGTCCAACCCAGAATTGATGGACATGCTCCACCTAAAGAAATCCAAGTCACTACGAGCCACGTGCTCTAGTGAGCTAAACCTCGCCACAACAATAAATAGAACATGCTGGAGGGATAGACTCCTGTCACAGAAACTCCCCATGCTTTGGAACAAAATTCCAAATTACATCAGGCAGAGCCCCTCACTAACACTCTTCAAGAGTAACCTTGACGAGTGGATGGGTAACAGAAAATACACCCCTGGGATCACTTCATTGGCTCTGCTTGACAGAGAATCAGTTAATTAATCAATGGGGTGGCAAAAGCCAACACACTCTGGCTAGGCTTATAAATGCCCTTGGTCAGATAGCCTAGTACCTACCTATGAACCTATGAACCTATGAATTGGTCAGGTGCCGTATGAAGATATTTTGGAGCCTTCCACAGGAAATCAGTATAAATGTTCACTTGAAGGTGGACAGCAAGGGAAGGAACAGGAAACTGTGAAAACTCTGATGCAGTCAATGTTGAGTAGCGATAGGCCAGTGAGTTCCCATATGACACAGCAACGGATGGCACAGGATGAAATTGAAGAGAATGTGACATAGGAAGATGCTATAGACCTTTCTGTAGAACGCCTGCAGGAAATGGAAAACAAAACTGCACCCTTAGTTTAGAAGAAAATGAGGTAAGAGAACAGTTGCTTGATTTAATAGATGTAGGCATATTAAGATCATTGAAAGAAATGATCTGCAGAAGGTCAATAAAACCCAAAAAGTCAGAAGTTTGATAAAACAAATGAACACTCTAATTAGGACTGTTCATACAGATCCATGCAATATAACAGAAGTAAACAGGATATATTAATTACTGTGCAGCTAAATTAATAACTGATAAAGTTAAGACAAGAAGTGTCACTGTTAGAACAGTATAGAACAGAACAGTATAAAAGAGGGAACAGATAACAAAAATAGACGTGATAAAACAATGTGCAGTATTAGAACAGATCAGGATCTATCATGCACTATCACAAATAATCTAAAAATCTCAGCACAGGTGAAAAAACTTAAAAGATACACAGATAAATATAAAGTAAAAGTACAAAATAAGCAATTTATTGATGGCCCATAAAAGTTTTATAGAGAATTAGGAAATAGGATAAAAGGAATTGAAAGACCACCAAAAAAAGAAGAAATAGATATATTTTGGGGAAGTATTTATGAAGACCCT
>NC_056729.1:1369400534-1369610534 GCF_019279795.1 Protopterus annectens
TTTGACGGACAATGACTGGATAGAGCATAAGTGATGTATAATGTTTGCAGCTAAAACTATGTCATTATGGTTTGTTTTCATTTATATAAACATATGATTGCCTATGTCATAAGTGATAATTTAATAAAGATGTTTCGTGTTTAAAAAGAAATATGTATCTGTGTTTGCAGCCTAATAGCTTATAATCACCACAAATGTGTAGGATAGTGTTCTTTTACACACTGGGAACGATCAGAACTGCCCATTTTGGACTAATAATGCCATGTCTCTCAAGCTATTTATCCAGTATTTCTTTAATTAAAAATGATAATTGGTCCACTTTTCAAAAATTTTAGTGTAAACCATTAATACACCAAAATGATATCTTTAAAACTTCTTCATGCAAATCAAGAACATATAGCAATTATTTGAACTCATGCAATGTACTATAGCTCACAACTGTATTCGTTTCTGGTTTAATTTCTGCAGTCAATTCCTTCTTCCTTTACCTTCTACCACAACTAAAGAAAGGCAGATATTATTTTTACTTGTCAAAACATGTAGTCATTACTTTATCAAACACAAATTGTCATTCTTGTCTACTTTAATCTTCATAGCAATATTGTATTATAGTGCGTGAAACATCTATTCATCTGTAATATCTGCTGTGCAACTGAATCACATTCTGTATCCATTTTTTATTTCTCATAATTAATCTAGACGCAAACAAATTTTCTTTTTCAGAGAAATTGTTAGAAATCGTAAACCTGGAATAAGGCACAAATGAAGCTCAGCAAACGGACAACTTCTTTAATGGACGCAAGCACAAATAAATCTACAGCAAACGAAATCACAGCAGCACAGCACAGCAAAGGAACTCACAGCAACACAATAACGCTGTACAAGTAAATCCACATACGTTTTCATCAAAATAACTTCATCAGATACCTAACCTCTCTTCCTTTGATAATAAATAAACTAATCTAGTTCAAATGAACCAATGGATACACAGATTCAATTAAACATGTAAAATGCATTGAAACACATGGACCTTAAAGGTAAATGAATCTAAATGTTAAAACCAGATAAATACATAAATAAATATATAAATATGTATATATATATTTTGTTGTATAAAATATGTACAATGCTCAATATACAACACAAACATAGTCACATTCAGCACAGAATCCATTATGCTACTGTCTCTTTTGGGAAATGACACTGGGAAAGCTTCACGAAGACAGGGGTATCCATTGCAATTGTTGATTCAACCTCTTCTTTATTGAGATCAAACCTGCATGGGCTACTAACACTACAAAACTACAAAACAGTCTGCAATGTTACCTACAATCTTGTTTCCATACAGTAAGAAGATCACCATATTAACATCATGGTTCTTTCTAAAGTCATTGTTACCAGCAAGTGATAACTAGACATTACTTCTACCTGACTGGACACTGTTCAGATGTCTGACTCTCATAGGTTCATAGGTTCATAGGTAGGTACTAGGCTATCAGCCCTGGGGTCTATACAAGCCCAGCCAAAAAGGTACCCTGGCTTTTGCCACCCAAGAAAATTATTTTCCTGTGTCACTGTCGAGCAGAGCCACAGAAGTGATTCTCGGGGTGAATTTCCTATTTCCCATCCAATCATCAAGATTTTTCTTGAAGAGTGCTAATGAGGAGCTTTGTTTAATATAGATAGGTAGTTTATTCCAGAGTATGGGAAGTCTCTGGGACAGGAATCTATCCCTCCAACATGTTCTGTTTATTGTGGTGACAAGGTTTAGGTCCCTAGAGCATGTAGCTCAGAGGGATTGGGATTTCTTTAAGTGGCGCATGTCCAACAGCTCTGGGTTTGACATAGCTTTGTATGTTAGGCAGAGATCACCTCTAAGTAGGCGATATGCGACGGAGTAAAGCTGGAGTTTTTTGAGACGGTCTGCGTAGGGCATCTGTTTGAGGCTGGTAATCCTCTTTGTGAGGTACTTCTGCAGCCTTTCCAGTTGTTGCAGATGTCTTGTGAGGTACATACCAAAAGGGGCATTGTACTCTATAATGGGTCTAATGAGTGATGAGTAGAGGGGAACAATGACCTCTTTTTTTCTAGATGAGAAACCTTTTGTGATGAGGTGTGCCACATAGAAGCATTTCCTGACTACTGTGGCGATGTGATTATCAAAGGAGAGACTACTGTCCACCTGTGTCCCAAGGTCTCTTATCACACTTTCGGTGTTAAGTATACTACCGCCTATGTTGTAGTTCATGAGTACAGAGTTTTTACCAAAGGGGATGACAGTGCACTTTTTGGCATTGAGCTTGAGGCTATGGCTTTGACACCAGGCATCTGTCTCAGTGAGGCCCTATTGTAGGATGTCCACATCATTAGGAGTTTCGATTATGGCTCCTAGTTTGCAGTCATCTGCGAACTTCATTAGCCAAAGACCTTCTCTGTTAGCCTGTACTTCAGAGAAGTAGATACCAAACAGGAGAGGACCCAGGACTGAACCCTGTGGTACTCCACTTGTCAATGGTCTGAAATCGGATTTGGAGTCTGCTACTTTCACAGTGTGGGTTCTGTCAGTGAGCCAGTTGGCAATCCATCTTGTGACATACGGATTTATACCTAGTTTAGTGAGTTTATCTATAATTCCAGAGTGGGGATGGTGTTGAAAGCCTTAGCAAGATCTAGATAGGCTGTGTGAACCACCTTACCCTTGTCTACGGCTTTAGTGACTGCTTCAAAGAAGTCTATCAGGTTTAGGAGACACGACCTACCTTTTACAAACTCAAACTGGGTGGGGTCCAGAGTTTGGAGATTACCAATGTCTTTTCTTTATAAGTTCCATGATGATACGTTCCATGGCCTTGCAGACCAGGCTCGTCAGGCTAATGGGGCGGTAGCTCCCAGGGTCCATGGTGGCTCCCCCCTTGTAGAGTTTGATAACCGTTGCTGTGCGCCATTCAGCAGGCACAAAGCCTGAGGTGAGGCTATGATTGAACATGATACTTAAGTGGGGTGCCAATTCGTTCTGTAGTTCATGTAGAATGCAGCCTGGGATGTTGTCTGGTCCCATGGATACTGTGTTCTTGGCTTTGGAGAAGACAAAACACAAAAGACTAATTCCATACTTCCAGCTCTGCCAAGGCCAGATGTCACAAGGTGGTCAAAGGAAATAATACAAAGGCACACTGAAAGCAGTTCTAAAAAATCTTGACAGCTTGAGCTTAGTTGAGATTATTTCAAGCAATACTTGTGGTACTGCAACATCCTTCAAGTGGTGGCCTGTTCTGTAGAGGAAATCATTACCTTTAATATACAAGACAGACATTATTGAAAGGAAAAGAAATACTGGTGAAAGTGCAGCTGTTCCACATGCAGTTTTTGTATATGGATTTGGGGATCAAGAGCTGGACCACTGAGTCACCCCGTGTCTCATCACTGAATTGTGGCTATGGTCATCTTTAAATTGAAGGACTGTTACTGCCACTGGTTTGGTTATCATGAGGCAAGGTATGTATAACGTCTGCCTATAGTTTTTAAGTCTCAGCAACATACAACTGTTTAATTTCCTGCTCTTAATAAATAGATAATATGGATCTAAGTACCAACCAAACAATTATACAAATTCAATTAATAAATGTAAATTTTATGCCATTTGGGAATACTTGCTAAAATGTCAGCCAGTGAGTCCTGTCATCAAACTGCAATGAATGTGACATCAAGCTTATAAGAGAATAGTAATGCACAATTCATGGCAGTGACTTAACAGGTGCATCTGGTAGGATGACTGCTTTAAGCACGGATAAAGTGCTGCAACCTTGTATTAATTAAAGATGATAAATCATGGTTTTGTTGACAAAATGGAGTTTAGCTGTCAGAAAAATGGTATTGGTACCTGGCACAGTACAGTCCTACTTTGAAAAATGGCATCATGTGACTGGTGGCCCTTTTACTACTATATAAGCCTCCTAACTGTTATCAAAAAGTATGACAGGACAGCTTGAGTCTGTCCATTGTGAAAGAAGCTGGTGACCATCTGGAAATCTTCTTTCAGCAACGTTACCTGTTTGTATAGCCAACATTTCCAGAAAAAAGTAATCAGTTTAAAGATTCATTTTATATGTTTGCTATCTTAGGTGCCACATGTCAGGAGAAGAAGAGAACAAAGTTATAGCAGGTAATGTGTCCTGGAAAAATGGATGGTGAGAGATAAAGGAATATGTTTTGCAGATTGGTGATCCCCATACCTCTGAACCTCTTAGTGCAAGAAATCTGGGCAAAGCCTAAAACAATGGGAGGACAAAGGCCCAAAAATAGGGACAGATTTTAAATATTGCTCTTATAAACTTAGAAGTTTGCTAGAATAAGTCTTTGTGTTAGCATGCTTTTTCTGAAAGAAATAAAGTCTGAAATGCAAGTGCATGTCATTATTTAGTGATTTTAGTCCTTGGGGATTTGTCAGAAAACAAAAAATTTTATTAGGAACAGGCCAAAAATATAATTAAAAAATCTGGACAGTTGAGAGGTATAGTGATCCTGTTAGAAATGTTTAGTATAAAATAGGAGGTAGTAACTCTGCATTTATCTATTTTTTTTCTAGCTATCAGGCTTAATAGTGGGTGACCAGGCTTTTATCAGCTCATCAGACTAAGAAGATATGAGAGTGTAGCTATGAATTTAACCCACTGTTGGACTATTTTATATATTTTTTTTACTACTTTGCACTTGATGCTAAACTGCACCTGCTGTAATATCTATGACTTTGAGTTTTGAAATGTAACTGTAAAGTATAACAAAAGTGGCTGAATGATAGAATATTTATTTACAGTGAATATGAATAATCTTGGTGATGGAAATACAGAAATGACTGTAAATAAATATTCTGTAGTGATCATAGGAGATTACTAGGCTATTGACCAGGAGGTCATTTTAAGCCTAGCCATTTCAACCGAATGTAATACCGTAGAGGTACTAGTCAATACCCAAGATTGTATTTAGCTGCCCATGATCAGGAGTGTAGTGGGCATTATCCCCGGTAAGAATTTACGGTGCCCCATCCACTCATCCAGGTTCCACTTGAACAGTGTCATAGAGGTGCTCTGTTTCACATGAACTGGTACCTTTACTAATCAAGTGAGCTATGTAGAAAGCTTTCCTTACAATGGCAGCCATGTGGTTGTCGAAGTTAAGGTTGCAATCAACCTGTGATCCCAAGTCTCTTACCACTTCATGGGTACTTAGGGCAATGCTGTTGATTTGACAGTGTGAAGGGACATTGTTTGTGCCAAAGGGAATGATGATGCATTTATTTGCATTCAGTTTGAGACCATGACTAATACACCAGTTGCTGGTCTGTGTGAGACCATCCTGGAGTATACTGACATCATTTGGGGATTCAGTGATTGCACCTACCTTGCAGTCATCTGCAAATTTGGTTAGCCACAACCCTTCAGTTTTGACATGAACTTCTGAGAAGTATATACCAAATAGTAGACGGCCCAGCACTGACTGGCATCCCACTGGTGACAGGTCTGCTGTTTGATGTGGAGTCACCCAGTTTGATAGTGCATGTCTGGTTTGAGAGCCATTTGGCAACCATATTACAATGAAGGGGTTTACATTCAGTTTGCTAAGTTTATCAGTAATGCCTTAATGTGGGATTGTGTCAAAAGCCTTTGCCAAGTCAAGGTACACTGTGTGCACAGACTTGCCCTCATCCATGGCCTTGGTCACACTTTAAAAGAAATCCACCAAATTTAACAGGCAGGATCTGCCCTTCGCAAAGCCAAATTGGGTAGGGCCTAGGGTTTGGAGGTCACTTATGTCTTTATTTATGAGGTCCATAATGATACATTCCATGGCCTTACAGATGAGGCTGGTCAGGCTTATGGGTCTGTAATTCCCCAGGTCTGTTGCTAGGCCACCTTTGTGGAGGGGAATAACTGTAGCTATTTTCCATTCTGCAGGAACAAAGCCTGTGGTTAGGCTATGATTGAAAATAGTATTTAGTAGTGATGCTAGTTCATGTTTTAGCCTGTTTAGAAGACAGAATGGGATGTCATCTGGTCCCATAGAGGCCGTGTTCTTTGCCTTGGACAGGGCTTTGAGGACCTGTTCTTCAGATATGTAAGGTGGGGGGTTGGGGAGGGTTTGTTGTAAGTTAAGAGGGGATAAGAGAGTGAAATTTTCACCAAACCTATCCGCTAGCAGTTTAACTATCTCTGTGGGGACAGTGTGCATGATACCTTTGGCCACCAGTTCTGCACATGCTTGGGTCCTACCCCTTAGGTTACATAAATAACTGTAAAAGGCCTTCTAGTTATCCTTGGCTGTACTTGCTAGGTTTCTCCCAAAGGAGCTCTTGGAGGATTTGACAAATTGTCTTATTTGCCTGTTAAGGCTGAGGAGGGTGCTTTTCCATTGTTGGGTCCTTGTCTTTGTTTTCTTGGACAGCAAATGTTGCGTTTATTGTAGTTTGTTGATGCTGGAAGTCCACCATGGTAGCTTGATTTTACTTGGGGGTCTGGTTTTGATTCTTTCTAGTACAGCCAAGTTTATACACTTATGCAAGTGACTGTACAGGGCTTTAGTGTAAGCTTTGGCATAGTTACCATTTTCATCTTGGGTTGGACTTGGAATGCATTTATACCTCCACCTAGGAGGGTATAGTTTGCCTTGGTGAAGTTTTTTAGTCTCATTCTCCCTTTGTGAGTTCTGGTGTTAGTGTCAGTTCAAGGTGACTGATTTGTGGTCAGTGTTAACTAATGAGGGTCCAACAGTTGCAGCAGTGCACCTCTTTGACATGTTGGTGAGGACTAGATCTAGAATATTTATTCCTCTTGTCAGGGTATGGACAATTTGCTCCAGGGCATTTGAATTCACAAAGTCAAGGAACCTTTGTGCTAGTTACTTTGGACTAGAGTAGGTTTCCCAAATTGATGATGGGATAATTGAAATCTCCCATAACCAGTATGTTCTGTAAAATTTGAATTGTCTTCAGTTACGTAGGCTTTGTGGGTGTCACAACCCATGGAGGGGGATCTATATAGCTAGGACTTGAATGGGGATCTTACCCACTGTAACCTGGACCTGGAGTAACCCCATGGAGTTGTCCAGTATAACTAGACGTTATGTGAATTTATCTCTAATATAGATTGAAACACCACCCCATTTGGTTTTCACATGTGCATTTTGTGGTCTAAAGTTGTGGAAGGCATTGTAACCTTGCAGGGCCAGGGTAGTCTCTGAGGCCTTAAATTAAGTTTCTGTGACTGCACAGACAACCATATCTTCTAGTGATAGAAGTGCTTCCAGAGGTGCAGTTTTTGGTTTAAGCTCCTAGTATTTAGCAGCAAGTTCCTTATTTTGTTCTGATTGGTTAATTTCAAGTTGGTAATTTTGTTTTGAAACCTTGCTTAAAAAAGCACTATGGGGAGGCAAGAGTCTTGGCAGCAGCTGAAAGCCTTTGGATGCTAGGTGCAAACCGTCTCTGGCAAAGCAGCAAGGTTTGTCGACCATGGCTTCCCAGGATCCCCTTGGAATGACTGCAAAAAGTAAGCCAGTTATTAAAATTAATTATTCTTTGTTTATACTGTGGCATCATTCTAGGTGAGGGTAGTATGCTGCTCAAGGCTAGGGACATACCTGCCCAAGACACATACTCAGAGAGCTTGACCATGTCTCTCTTCATATAGTTCAGTGTGGTAAGTCTCAGGTCATTCACACCAACATGAACTATGACAGAGTCAGAATGGTACTTGTTGCTGAAAGACCTGAGTGGATGCATAATTTGGCGAATCCTGGCCCTGGACAGGCAGCTGACCGTGACTTTCTTCTTGTCCATACTGGTGAGTAGGACATCCATGTGTCTTACTACTGATTCTCCAATGACAAGAAAACTTGTTTTGAAGTGTTATACCTTACGGGCTTGGTGGGTGAGACACTGGTTTTGCTATGTGTCATGGGTGCTGTTGAGACAGTGTTAGCTGTAGCAGACTTGTGTTTTGGAAGTCCCTGGTGTTTCGGTAAGTTTTTTGAGAGAACCTCCATGTATGTGAATTTACGTGTTTGATGCATACTATGTGTATGAGTAGTGGTACTATATGAATATATAGTGGTAGCTGAGTTGACAACCTTCTCTGTGTTACTGTTGTGAGTGTGAGAGAGCATGGATTCTAGATTCTTGGTGTAAATGCATCTCTCGCACACTGTACTGGACTGTATTATTAGTAGAGGGTTGTCTGTGTACATGAAGCAATTGCTACACTGCCTCAAGAGATGCAAGTCAACAAGCTTGAGAGGAGAAACAAGGGTAGTCCAACTGTCCATAATGCTAGGTTAAAGACTATTGTCACTAGGGGTAGCTTTTCATAAATGATCACGGAGGAGCTCAGTGAATGGATATTTCTAACTGGGTTTTAAGTGAAAATTTGTTGAATTTAGTTGTATGGCTTTGGTGCACAATTGCGTGGTAGCATACAGTGCTGCGCTAAATGCAAACAAGCAAAACCTGCTCAGATGCAGGGCCTAAATACCAGAAGCTAAAACTTGGAAGAAAACTCTAACAAAATTTGAAAGGACCAATGAGGATGCTTATTCCAAGCCCTAGACCGGCTTCCCTTTAACAGTCAGGTGCCAATCAAACAGAATTCTCTAACAAAAGTGCAGATAGCCCCCTTTCAATCCAAGATGGCCTGGAAAACATGCTCAGAACAAACAAACCACTGCAAACAGTTCCAGATGCAGCAGGCCTAGATCTGGACTATGCTACAGCTACAAGCTACCCTAGTAGCCCTATCCATGCAAGACAAAAACATGTTTCAAAGAATGTTTGAAAACAGAATGAAAGATCAACATCCATTCATTTATTGATTTCCAGTGAATCCTGTTTGGAATTTAATTGGTTGGTTCACTAAAATGGCTGGATTGAAATAGTCTGATTAGAAACATTTCTTTTAATGTAGTGCTATTTTTGCTATATTTGCAACCTCTGCAAAATTCAGTAGATTTTGAACTAAGAAAGTCCTTGTTCAATTAAAACTAAGTTATAACATCGGACACCTCCTTTCAACCACAGAGCCATTGCTAAAAATGTTTCAGTACTCAAATTGGAATATGGCCTTCCTTTTTTTGTTATGCATTCAACCTGCAATATTCACACAGTATAGACTACTGAGAATAAAAAGTACAAATTCATTCTGTAAGCAAATCTCCAGATGCACCATTGCAATTTGCTAAAAAAATGTAGATGGCATTCACTGCCTCATATGGTCACTTTTCTTCTGAAAGCTCTAATTTAAAAGGTTCTAAAACATGGTCACTGCCCCCTTTAACAGTGAAACTACCTTTACAAGAAAACCTTTATGTACTCAGAAGTTCATGGGACAACAATTTCTCTTTAGTGCACCCTCCATTTAAACTTCAGTATGTGAGAGAGCCTTCTCTGTTCTGGGACTTGCTACCTTGAACCACTCGCCTTCAGTCATCAAAAATCTAGAAACCGTTAAAAGCTCCAAAGATAAACCTAAAGAGTATCTTTTTACTGCATCAACCTGTATCTGCTACCAATACAATGGCTGAAGAACTTACCTTCCCATATCAAGAATGTTGTTGTTTGTCTTTTGGCTTTTTTCGGTAAGGGGTCGCCACAGCAGAACTCAGGTCCGCTAATGATTTGCAGTAGATTATTATACGAAACGCCAAGGTGCCAGCTCGACGCCCAACCTTCAACGAAGGCACGCCCATTTACGTACGCATGTCTTTCGAACGCTACCCAACCGCAGGGAGGACATGCAGACTCCACACAGAAGGCACTCCCAAGCCCAGCTGAGAATCGAACGGGAGAACCTCTTGCTGTGAGGTAACAATGCTACAAGAATAACAGAATACATTTAAGAAACTTTTCTCAGCTTTTGAATGTGGCATCTTATACGTATATATAAATATATATATATATATATATATAAATCAGTTTATGTGTTATATGTATGGTTGCACTGTATTTTATGCCTCTCTTAGCTTGAACTTTGTTTAGCTATATATATATATATATATATATATATATATATATCTATATATATATATCTATACACACACACACACACACACACACACACACACACACGCACACACGCACACACGCACACATACACACACATTTTTTATTGCTTTATTTCTTTTTCTGTCAATGCACGCTTCTGGGTCTTTTAATCTTACCCTATCTTCTTTTGAATCTTACCATTATGTTCAGAATTTTGCTATGTACTTATTCTGTCTATAATATTTAGAAAGACCGTGCTGTATTTTTTTATTCTTTGAGCCCGGGTCACAACTAAAAACAGTCAGTAGACCAATACACTTACCCAGAAAACAAATAAATACATATATTTCACTAAATTTCAGTTGCTATGCTTCTCTAATTTATACTTTTCATGTTTTAAATTGAAATGATTTTTATAAAACAAATTCATAAGGCACAAGGATATAGTGTGCATTTCTGACAAAATATATTATCTACCAACTCAATAAAGCATGCATTTCTTTAAAACAAACTAAGTAGTGCAAGGTATGGCAACATTTGTTTTCTCAAGGGCATGTAGATAGTCAAGTCACTTGTTCAGAGCCAAAGCATAAAAGCATGTTCAAGTTCAAACTGTAGGCCTCTGAATAAAGCCTGTGAAGTGCAGCGAGTTCATTCAAAAGTCATTACTATTCCTTCCTGAATACCGACAACAAACACAGCAGCTAGTACAGTAGACAAGAGTGTGAATAATAAACCCATACATATCTATATGGAGTCCTAAAATATATATACAAGCAAATAACTAAGCACTTGGTAAATAAAGATTACCAGTTTAACCAAAACAATGTGAATGCTATTGGAATATCACTATTTCACTTTTCTGCTTCTTGTACCTCATGGCTATTTTTTGCAGCAGATTCCTCACTTAGTGAAAGCCCATTAACCCTCCCCTTCATGCTAATGAGCTTTGAAATACAATCCCAGTGACCTCACTAATCCAGGAAAAGATGACAGCTGAGACCGAAATGATCTTAAAGCATTCCAGACATTTCATCTCTCTGGAGTATGTTCAGCCTTAAGTGTGTGCCAAAAATGTTTTTGTACAAATTTTCTTTAAAAATGAATGCATATTTCTAAAACAGAAAACTAGAAAAATAGCTCATTTCCTCGAGAGGTGCATGAATGTTTTATAACGATACTATGAAGCCTCCTGTTTGATGACTTCCGTTTAGCTCAAACAGGCAAGGAGTCAGATATTTACTATAGTGACAAAAAACACAGAATAAAAACAGGAACTGGTTATCATATGCAGCAGTTCAGCCCAGGAAAGTTTCAGGTTTATATATTTAACTTTAGATGTATGCATTGAAACTAATGTAACTGCATGTTTAATATTTCAAGTGTCATCAGGAAAAAAATATTTTATGTTCCTTGTAACAGATTTCTAAATCTCACTGTCATAGACTATCATATAAGCAACACTATAGTAAAATAGAATTCTTAGTGTGAAGAAGGTATTTATGAAACAGAAGGAAGTAGAAACTAAGTAAAACATAACTGTATTAGCAACAGCAGGAAACAAAGTAATTAGAACAGCATAGACTCCCACTGATGAATCAACAACCATTGATAAAAGACAACTACACCCTAAACAAGGAATTTCCTCTTCCCAGAGTTTACCTTCCTCTCTATAAAATGATCCCTGCACTACCATATGTAAATAAAACATGACTGTGCTATGTCTCCTTTTATGTGGCACAACTACAGAATTCAGCTTACTCAGTATACATCACAAAGCATTTGGATAAAATCTCACAATATTTGTTTTAGGAATTAGCCTGCTTGGCTCTTATGGCATATTCCCCATCACGTTCTCATATTTTTGACTCAGAATAAAAGCCAACAAAGCAAGACATCAATAGTCCGTCCTTCTTTCCTTTACACTGTCGTCATATTGTGTCCCAGGCAACTCGTATCTTTCTTTAATGTACTGTCATTCACAGGTAATTTCTTTTCATCTCACTTGGACCACAAGCTTACTGAGTTTTTGACTGCATCACATTTCTTATTATTGAGAACAGCTATTGGTATGAGAGAATGATTAATCCTCACAACTCATTAATCCCTACCTTTACACTAACTGTAATTGTTACCACTATTTTGTAACTGTAGAAGAAAAGACATACATTACAGTGAATTTAATGCATGGCAAAAAAAAAACATTGTTTCATGGCCTTTTGGCTAAGACTGAGTGTAGTATAGAACATAAACCAGAGAATGTCACTGGGGAAATGTGCTAACACACCAGCCAAAGATCCTGAAAGTAAGCAATAATTCCAAGATCAGCCATTACAAATGAATACAAAAATATTTCACATGAGACGGTAAAAAGTATCATGTTATGATAACACACTATAATTTGGAAAAAAGAAACATTACGAACACATGAAAAAACACATCAACACAAGTGTCTCCTCAGTTCATCTTGGGTTTCAACAAAATAAAAAAAATGAATAATTGCTTATAGTGTGGCAGGGACAAGGAGTATTCATTTTGCAAAGATAAAATCTTTTTTGTTAGTTTTTGATTTCAATGGTTCTCTTAAGAATTATGTGGTATACAAAGGAGTGAAGGAAAATAAGAGGAGTGAATTTGAGCAGATGATAGAGAAAAAGCAGAGAACAAAATCCATTCTCATATCATTATAAAGAATACTTGTAATAAGACAAGAAGTACAGAACAGATAGTTTTCTTCACATTTCACTAAA
Source organism: Protopterus annectens (assembly GCF_019279795.1). Taxonomy (NCBI): domain Eukaryota; kingdom Metazoa; phylum Chordata; order Ceratodontiformes; family Protopteridae; genus Protopterus; species Protopterus annectens. Next base: position 1,369,413,309 of record NC_056729.1, read on the forward strand.
GGGGGAAGAAACATGTCTCACAGCAACATGTGAGGGATTGGGAGAGTTTTATGATCCAAGACCATTGATATGGACAAGATCCTTGAAGATAACATAAACAGCATACATTATCTAAGCTCTTAGTAGTGAAAAGGGATAAGTTTCTTAAACTGTGTATCTGCCTGAAAAAATACAAGAAAAATAGCTAAGAAAAACTTTAAATAAGCTGCAATGATTTACATATGGCAATATATTGCAAATATAAATAATAAAAACACTTCATAAAAAGTTCATTCTCATGACCTTGTGGTGGATGGTGTAACAAAAGGAAATACTGCCAGCCCAGCTATCTGGAATTTTGTAAATAATTATATGTCATTTGTGAATATCAACACAGTTCATATGCTTGTGCTACAAATGTAGTAGAAATGTATGTTATGTGTATATTAAACTTCTGGTACAGAAGTGTGTGTGTGTGAAAAGGGTTTGATGAGCTTAGAGGTGTCACCACAGTGTACCCTGCTGGATAAGAACAGAAATGTATATAAACTATTGTAACTGTGTAAATGTATATAAACAGTGGGAACTGGCACATAGAAGGTTAGCTTGCAAAACTTCAGTAAAATAGTTGAAATGAAATTGTTTCATAACTGTGTCATAAAAGAGATGTTATCTTTCCGTTTCAGTCAACATGATGTCTATAATAGAGGGACTCTCTGTGTTGACTTGAAAGAGAGATAATTACTAGGCTTGAGATGTAGAAGTATTTTATTGTTTTAGGACTTTCAGGGTCTGCAAACATCTAAAGGTTATTTATTTTTCACAGAGAGATACTAAATGCTGATAGTTTCTGACAATGGGGGTTAGATGGGGAACTAAAGTCAGGTGACAAAAAGTGATGTCATCCAAGCTAACCCAGCAGTAATATTTGATATTAATTTAAGAACTCTCTGAGAGAGAGAGAGAGAGAGAGAGAGAGGGCATTTTGTAATTTGTCTTTGACCTGACAACATCCACTCACCACCTCTGCACTTGCCTTGCTGTAAGTAAGTTAACTAGGGTACAGTAATTTCTCTTAGATTCAGTTAGGAACATAGTAAAGATTAGTTTAGATGTTTTCTGTATTTATTTGAGACTGTCCTGCAATATTGTTTTAAATATTTCCTGTGATTTTGAACTCTGATGTCACTGTGAATACATATTTAGTGTTGTTTTGTTCTTTTATTATTTATTATTAAATATATTTAAAACTTTCAATTGTGGATGGTCTGTTTAGAGATATTTAAGCTCTTAAAGTACTTGCATGTCTATTTGGTGACACTGTGCAGGCCACTCCTAATAGTCTTGGTCTTGGTCAGACTACCATTTGGATTAATAGTAACACTACACAGTAGGATTGGACACCCTTTGTTAAGGACCTTAAAGTAGCTAATAAGGGGTTCTGGTGGCAGGAATAACTACCTTATAATCTGAGCATAAGAAGGCATAGCTAGGAAGCCTGTGCCAGCCTTTCCCAGGTGTGTGTGTTTAAAACAAATTTCCAAGAGTCTGTGTGTCAGCTACTTGGGCAGGGACAAGAAGCACTAGTTGGACAGATAGGATGTTGGAGGACTTGGCTTGGAACCCTGGCTAAGGACTCAACTCTATAGCTGTGCCAGTGGGGAGTCTTATTGGGGATCTGGAGAAAGAGAGAGATGCCAGCCCCAGACTGACTGTGGCCTCTGTGTGGTCTTAAGGGAAATTGCACTTTACTGACTCCTGATAATGGTTTTGTGGAACCTGGCTCAGTGGTAATTTTGCGAGCTTTGTGGTACCCATGAGTAACATCTGCTTCCACGTATGCGCTGTGAGTAGGGTAGCCACTGGGGGAGGGCAAGACGTGCCTTGGAGCACAGATGATTATTCCAAAAAAAAAAAAGTGGAGCGGCTAGTAAAGACACCAATATAAATTATATATATATATATATATATATATATATATATATATATATATATATATATATATATATATATATATATATATATATATATATATATATATATATATAAAACTGGCTGTATGGTCCTGGATGCATGGTGTTTGACAGGCTACTCTGGTCTTCGGTTGGAAGTGTTCATTTGTTAACATGCTTGGCTTTTCCTGATTCAGACTTCATACCATTCAGTAAATTCATGTTACTGCTAACCTGCAGTACCCAGTAGTCATGCTTTATTGGTGGCTTTTTCTTGGGCTTACAGAAGAAGTATGCATCTGAGGCACACCTCTCAACTGTATTGAAGGTCAGACGTTTCCAATTCAGACTTCCTACCTTTCAGTAAATTCATGCTAATGCACACCTGTTATCCTATCTACTTTCTGAGTTTGTAAGAGCAATATTTTAAAGAACTGTCCATATTCTGGGGGCGGGAATTTTCACATGGCGTCCAGATGTTGTCTCAGTTGCTGGCCCTTTCATCATAGAACCTCACAGCTGTCTGGCAGAGCACTCTGGACCGCAGTTGCTAGGGAATGACATGTTTTGTTTTCTGACTCACTGTCAGATGAAGCATGATGCCATTAATGGGCTGGTTGGTTTTGAGATTTGGTATGGTTTGTTTGTGGGCTTTACTCATATTTGTGTTTTTTGCATGGTGTCCAGATGCTGGTTTTATCAATCTGGTGCTGTTTCTCAGTTACATGTCTTGTGTAATTGTAGGGCTTAATATTTGCACTCACTTCTATGCACATAAAGTAAAGAAATGTCGGGACTTTAGTTTTCATTTAATATACAGATGGACAAAATTACAACAATGTCAGAATAAACATGAAAAGGAGGGAAATATGCACTTTGATGATCAGTTAATCATTACTGTAATCCAAAGAGTACTTTAGGAATAGAAATAGAAATAACAACACAACGCTGTATGGTAAGGTTATTTACTACCGTGTTTCCAGGAAGCAGAATGGCGGTAGAAGGAGGATAGCATTGGCACTGCACATCTGTACAGATTTTACTGACTGACATTTGCTTTGTGATAGACTGCAAAGGTGGCCAGTTACAGGTAAATCATTAAATTTCTGGTAATCCTATCATCTAGGAGTTCTAAATTGGTGAGGTAGTAGTGTTAGACAAGAAGAGCTGGGAATCACTGCAGAAATTCATGCTAGTAGACTTGGTTTGGGGGTTGGCATAATGGTTAAGGCGTTTACCTTGCAAACACAAGGTACAGGGTTTAATTCTCATCTTTGGGAAGCATGGCTAGAATTAAAAAGGCCTCTGTATAACTTGTTCTATTTACATTCACAGTCAATAACAGCAATATTTAAAGACTGTCCCTATTTCTGGGCCTTAGTCCCTTGTTATTAGGGCTTTGTTCAGAATTCTGTTAAAAGAGGTTGAGAGGTAAGGCAGGTGTATGTTTCACTGGTAAAAGTATATCAGCTTTGGAATAGCTTAGTTGCACATGCGCATAGCGCAATTAATGGTCAATGAGACTTCTATTTACAGTTGATAAGACAGTTAAGGTTATAATCTGTTGCTTTGGGGGGAGCTTAGTTGTACTAATTTTTCCTTTTGTGGGGAAATTTTGGTCTGTGGCTGTACAGCTTTTGAGGAGTGAAGTTAAAAAATAAAAAGAAAAGTAACATGCATTTCAGATTCACACTACTTTCTAAGTGTGTAAGAGTAATAGTTAGAATTCTCCCCAGGTGGAGCCTGTGTCTCCCCATTTACCTATAGAGTTGTCCGGTTTTCTTAGGAAGTTGAAGGGTATATGGTGGGTTAAATGCTTTAGATTGTTTGTCTGTTGTCATGGGGGTCTGAGGAGGGGAGACCATGGCTAGCAAGATGGTAGTTTTCATAGTCGTTCGCAGGCAGTGTTTCACTGTGCATGTGCATTTGCAGTGACACCTTTTGGTAGGCTTCATTTGTTAGTGGTGGTGGTGGAGAGTTCTAATATGGAATTAATAGATTGCCTTTATGATTGCAGTTAGCTATTTCATAAATGGGTAAGGTAAGTCCTTTCAGTTGAGTCCCAAGGAGAAAAGCGGTAACTGTGTCAGGTATATGTTGGGATGGAACCAGGTAGGGGAACTTATTTAATTAGTTTTATTTTTCATTTTGATTACCAGGAAAGGTGGGATGGAGTCCGACTGGACACATTCCCCTTTTTCAGTGGAGGCCCGAGGACAAAGCTCCTCAGAAACATACAGTGTGTTACAAAACGCAAGGTCATACTATAGTTATACAGAATACATACATTATTGAACAGATTAGAACTTCTCTACAATCAGACATAATATCTTGAGATGTTTTCACATAAGGTCAGTGGTTTAGGGCAGAGGGATTCAAGCAGTGTCTAAAGTATTGAGAATATGCAGTTATTTTAACATTTGGTGGCTGTAATATTGGGGGTGTTTGGTTTGGTAGGGGCTCACTCCAGCATTTCAGGGTATGTGTTGAGTAACATGGTACTATACCATGTTAATTTGGGAGGAGTGGTCTCAAGTAGCACCATGTGGCCTGGCTCTTCCTCCAAGTGCTTTGTGTGGAGGGGAGGGGGTAGGCCATGCCATTTGCCTAGAAACTAGGTATGAGTTGGAGGCTAGCATCACATTTTTAGTCTGTTTTAATACAATCATGTGTTCCTGGCAAATTGTTATAGTTTGAAGCTGGGAAATAAATATAGGCATTTATTTAGACTTCACAGCTTGCCAGAACTCATACCTCGCAATAGTACAGATTTCGTAGAATTCCCTTGGCTTTGGGGTTGATATGGCTAGGGTTGGCAGGCCTAATGTGGGATGTACTCAAACCTTTTGGTAGTGGCATTGCATTGCATTTTATGTCTGGGGGATGTGGTACGGATTAGATCTAGTGGTGACTCCATTTGCTTTAGAAAGCATGGTAACTCAGGACCTTTTTATTCCAGCAGTGGTTACCGCCATGGGAGCACTCTTTCTAATGAGGGTTGATCATAGTTGGTAAGAGCAGTAGTAGGAGTTCTTTAGTTGTGGTGCAGTACAGCAGCGTGCCTCCTGGCTACCCCAGAGTTTGCAGGGTGTCATGGCTTTTGGTTATCGTGTCCTCTATTCTTGTATACAGTTTTGGCTTTGGCCAAAACACTTGAGTGTTCATATGGACACAGTGTACAGGCAGTATACCCATCAGAACAGTCAGGTTGGTGCCCTTATTTGAGATGACGGACAGATGGTTTTGAACTGCTACATTTCAGAGGATCCCTGTTGGAACAACACCTGTTGGGTGGGATAGACAGTATTGTTTTATGGATAAATAGGTCTTTTGTTTCATAGGATCATATGACAGGTAACATAATGCAGATGGTAAAAGGGGGGGGTCATAGTGAGAAGGCATTTGCTGCATAGACAAAAGGGGTAGGGTTTGTTGTTTCAGTTTTGGTAAGGCAGAGTGATTAATATGTTCTGTTTCTCAGATTGCGGAGGTGTGGAATTTGAATGGGATGCGGTTGGTGACCTGAAGGAAGAGGATTCAGAAGTAATGGAGCCTGTTTCAATGGATGTTCAGGTTGCTTGGGTGGTGCACAATGAGGTTAGAGAGGGTTGAGTGCTGAGTGAGGAGCAGGCAGTGCCCTGATGAAATGACTTTGAAAGGTAATGCATTCTTCTGCTGTGGATTTTGATTGTTGGAGTGGTGCTCAATGGAGTTGTAGAGGGAGGTATGTTTGGGCCAAGGTAATACGGGGCTGGGGGTTGTGTAAGGGAGTTTGGGGTTTACAGGTGGGATAGAATCACAACAATCATAGGAGCATAGGAAGCTATGAGGTTAATGGCTTTAGGGCCCTTGTAGGCTAGCCAAGTTCAATTTCTTACTCCCACATACGGCTCTTATTGTCCTTCGAAGGACATGGATGGTGGCCTGGGATGAAGTCATAGTCACTCATCCAGTTGTCAGGTAGAGGAATAAGGAGGTTTTTTTCTTAGATATATGAGGTGGGTGTTTTGTTTCAAACGTGGCTTTTTCAGGGAATTGTAGAATACTGAGGTTGCATGTCGGTAGGAGCTAATAAGTTGGTGTAGTTTACCATTGTGTTGCTTTTGGGTTAATTCACTGGGATGGGTCCTTCGGGCAGATGGATGGAGTTGGTTAAGGAGATGTGCAGTTTATTTACATATTTTATAGGAGGTGTTGGGTTTGTGGGGCATAATTTGGGGGGTTTGTGGTTGGGGACAATAGGACAGAAGGACAATTGGGGATGCTGATTATTTGGAGTTTCAATTTAACATCAAGTAGGTTTGGTGGATGTTGGGGATTAGGTTTCATTTCAGTTGTGTAATATGGCAGTCGGATGGGTTGTGTTGCTTGTGGCAGAGGTGTATCATGTTATATTAAGGTTAAAGGCTTGCTGCAGGTGTTTGAGGCACCTCTTTATAAGTCAAACATATGGTAGGGTGAGGCTAGCTTACTTAAGGGGGTTACAGCAGTCAGTGGGAAGAACTTTGAAGGAAGTTTAGTTATTTGACAGGCTTGGGAGCAAGGAAGATGGTTCAGTTGGTCAGGAGGATGTAGCTATGACTATTTCAGTTGCATGAATGACAAGGAGTGAATTAGTTTGGTTAGTAGTCATTGGGTTTGAAGGGTCAGGGTAGGTTGAGAGGGAAGATGGACGGACTTTCACTATCATTAGGATGGGGTTTTGTTGCAGGGATTGGTGTTGGGATATGGAATTCAAGGGGTTACAGTTTCTGTGGCATTTACATTATGGTGGTATTTAGTCATTCCAGTTTGGGATTCAACAAAGGTTAGGATGGTTATTATGTGCTATGCTTCTACTGGATAGTTGGAGGGATGGCAGGATTGCTTTTGGACTTTATGATATAGGACTGTTGTTGAGATGATGGTAGGCAATTGCCCTTGTGTGGTTTCACGTGGCATTTGGGTTTAATGTTGGGGTGTTGCCTAGCGCAGGTAATGGCTTGGGCTCCTTACGAGGTTAAAATTTGTAGTTGGAATGAGTAGAAGTTGGGGAATATACAGAAGTTGTGTAAAAGATATGTTTATTAATTTTGTATTGGGAAAGGGATGATTGGTTTAACCGTTAGCCAATGGCTGGCTTTTGGTGCCCATACAACAGGGCTTTTGGGATTGCTGATAGGGATCCAGTTGGGTTTAGAGAAGATGGGTACACTGAATGATGTTGTCTGAACCACCCCTCTCTTTTGTATGGGTGGTTTGGTTGTTGATATTTTGGTAGGAGAGTGGGGGAACAGCATGGTCAGGTTGGTGGGCAGAGAGGAGGGACAGGCTTGCCTTCTTCTGTCCCCCTCTGGTGTTGGATTTTTAACTGGTAAATATAAGCAAGCGAAGGTAAGGAAGCTGCTTATTTAGTTTGAGGTGTAATTCAATAAATGGTATATGAAGTGAGTAGCTGGACGCTGTGTCATAAGTAAAGTGAGGGAAGGTATGGATGCTGCTTACTGGGTCAGGATAAGTGAGGTTGCGCTGTCCTGATTAACCTTACAGGAATGTTTATGATGTGATTAAAATCAACTATTCTATGTTCAGTTGTAATTAATAAATATTGATTATCAAAGCTATGTTATGGAAGTTTAGTAAAGGTCATCAAATGTCATTCCGTGTGATGTGTGTTTATTGATGTGGACCAGGACAAATAACATTTAGTATACAAGACATTTTGTATAATGCACTAGCAGAGAATGCTGTAGCATACAGGCAATGTGAGGTATAATGAGATATTTATTAAAAAAACTTGATATCACTTAACATCTGGGTAGTAGAGGAAAATATTATGAAACTTGACAGTTTAAAGAGCAAATGTACATTATATGTTAGAAAATGACGAGTTATTCAGAAGTAGCTCATGAATTGATGTTAACTGCACACAGTTTTCTCACTGTTAAAATGCATTTAAGTTGCAAATTGCCATTCTTTTTGCTACAGTTGATTTGTAGCTTATTGGACATATCAGAGCATTTCCACCAATGTCATTTTTTCAAGCAAATCACACGGCATTCTGTAGCTTGAAAGTGCTAGCTTTGATAACAGAAACTATAAGAAAGTATGGTAATGTAGTCTGTATAAAACAAAACTGCATTAAATGGATAAAGCATACTAATATTATCATTTTGATGAACTTTATTAAGGAGGACACTAATCCCATTTTCCATTGCCCCATAGTACAATCCTGTTTGGTAGGTTTGTAATGTGCAATAATATAATTAATTCCTAAATATTTCAAACCAATACAAAATTCCATGTTTGGGATACCTACCCACATAATCAAGTAAAATGAACTAAAATTATCGTTTAGCCCCTGATTTATTGTTCATTTGATCCTTAAAGGGAAAACTCCACCTTAGAACTAAAAGCTATTTTAATACCTCAAAATCACTCTGGCTGCTTCTTGTAGAATTTTAATATGTTTTCTGCAGAATGGCTGCCAGTGGGGCTTGACATATCAATGTGATCTTATTTTTCTTCAAGCCTTTCTCTTTCCCATAATCCATTCCAAGTCTGCTTTATATGTTTCGTGCTAGACATAAGGAAATAGTGGTGGTTAATGGGATTAGTGTCAGTCACTGTCATCTTATATACTGTCTGTAACAGGACTGCTTCTTTTATTTCTTGAATGGGTCTTATTTGCCTGTGTCTCAGGGCTTGTTTTACAGTATACTAAGGAATAATACAGATGCAACTAAAACAGTTGCTAAATTGTAGGCCTTTGTTCAAAAGATCTTTTTTGTAGTCCAAGATGACTTGACAGCCCCTCCCCTTACACTTTAGTAAATGTACTGATACTTTAAAAGAATTACAACAAAAATATTTTCTGACTTTTCTCTAAATGTCACAGACATCTTTGATACTGTATTCAAGTCATCTTAAAATGTAAAGTAATATAAACAACAACCATTAACAGTTTAAAGTTTAGCATTGCAATACAGTGATGCTGGTTTTGTAAATTTGTCAAAAGAAGTGACAACTGTGTTTGAACCATTGACTGATTTAATTGCTCTATTTTGGCATGAAAGGCATGGCTGCATTGGAAGCAGCTGTGAACAAGTGTAAGTGCTCTTTCTGTCTGTCTTATTTACAGCAGCCTCAGCTCCTGACAGCAGGACTAATTACCCATATAAGATTGTCAGTAGTACCTGACTACAAATTTCTCTGTCTGTGTCTGTGGTATGTCATGCAGGTGCAGATAAATTCCTCTCCAACTTATGTGAGAAGTTAAGCTTTAAAAAGTAGGTGGTCTTTCCCTTCCTTTGATTCTAAAGTGACAAACTAAAACAATGAATCACAAGGTCACACAGAAAAAACAATCAGTAAAACTAAAAAGTACAGGTTTCAGGTACCTACACAGTACTGGAATCATAGTTTAGGGAGAAAAGCAACCGAAGAGTTGAGTTAAACTTCAGAAGGTGAAAAAAAAGATGATCAGATAAAAAATAGGGCAAAAGTTTGCTCATGTGTATACTACAAAAGAAGAAGCAACTAAAGATAAAAAGCAACATTAACAAGAATTTATCATTGCTTTCTAAGACATTAAAAGTAAGGCAAACCATATTCTAATTTCTGAAGTATTGAACCCAATAGCGTATTCTAAGACTGAAGTGTTTCCTGTCAAGGAGCTAGGAGTGCCTCTGTGGCTGAAAGGCACCATAAAACTGTGCTGGATACAGCAGTGGGTGTGTTTTGTTACACATTAACTCAATGCTGAGAAATGCAATTACTCTACTGAATATATTGTATTCTGTAGTATGATTCAACAGTTGAAATGTGTTACAATCACAACAAATACTTGCATTTAATGTCATGTTTAATGCATTTTTGAATATAAATATCATGTCACTCAGAATACCCAACTGATCTGCATCTCCTATATCATAAACTGCACCACTAATTATATGAATGAGTTAATGTTATGTACATTTTAAGTGTAAATGGAAGATTATAATAGGTTGCTGGTCTCAATTTAGGGGAGCCATTTTTGTTACGCAGGATGGCAAAGCTGGGCCTAATGAGTTTGAGAGGATATTCCCGCTGGAATTTTCATGGTACTGAGTGCTGGGTTGTGACAGTTGCATACAAATGGAGGACAGTAGAGCTTGCACAGAAATGAGTCCTGTAGAACTGTGACTCATTCAACAACAGGTAGCCTCATAGCTTTGACTAATGCAATACAGTGGCACTATTGCAAGCTTGAGAGAGATATGCATTACTATGGAGTCAAAAATAACTCAGAATTATAAGACCGAATGATGAAAATACAAGATCACCATTTCAAAACAGGATGATTCTGAATCAAGGAAATATGCACCCATAGGCAGTACAGTTTACTGTACAAAGAGTTTTGCTTGCTGGACCAGTAGGATAATAAAAAGCTAAATTCATGGAACAGGTGTGTAGAGGAATAATGTAAGTCTTGGATACTCAGTGGGCATTTCTCTTAAGCATGAAAAGTCCAAGGTCAAACCTCAGATACTAGAAATACAGTATTTTACTCTAAAATCAAGTATTCTTCATTCACAGGGTTCTCTCCCTACATGAAATTACTAACTATAAATATCTTACTTGAGGCTTTTCACTTGCCTGGCAGTTGGCACAGAGGGTTGAGGCTGTGAGCTATAGTTCTTGTGGTGCAGGGTTTGATCCGATCAGTCTTCAATTACCCACTGAGTTGCCTTGGGCAAGTCACTTAACTAGACTTTGCCCCTGAGTTACCCCTAAAAGGCATTGTGTTTCTACTTGGCCTGCCTAGTTAACAAATTGATATTATCATGGTAGTCTCCTGCTGTGCTGCTTGCAGTCACCTTTTTGAATTTGTGTGGCTTGAGAAAGTTTCAATTATCATAGCTAGTACCTTGAGACTTTGAGACTATACATAGTCTACACACCAAGTTAATTTTTATGACATTATGTTTATACATTTCATTAGTGAAATTTGAATTCTTTAACAATTTCACTTGATCCAGAAATAGACAGTAAATTATGGCAGTCTTCTTTTTCTGAATCACTTTATTTCCAATGGAAGCATGTGAATCAGAGACCAGACGTTTGCTGGCTTTATAACTGAGTCTTAGCTACAATCATACTTTGTTACACATAGTCTGAGAAATCTCTGGTGCCTTTGGAAAAGCAGTCCATATAACTATGAAGCCATGTTGTAGACCAGATTAGATTACACTGGAACACAGAGGTGACGTAATAACTTTTATTTGACCAATAAGAATTTTACTTTACAGTTACTTGAGCTTTCTAACTACCTAATCCCTTAGGAGCGAACTACATGCAACATCAATAGACAAACAATTCATTTAGTCTGAAAGCTCAAGTAGCTAAATTCTTAAGCCTCTGTTGACCTAATAAAATGCTCAGATCACCCCTATGTTCCAGTGTTCTTGTAACTGTCCCTTTTATTCTACCCAGATGAGCCAGAGCTGGTGGAGTTATCAAACCTGATAAGTACAAGAACATACATTGTGTTCTAGAGTCAGATGCAGCAGTGGTTAGATCATTAGTACAGAATTGGAGCAACACAAGAATAAAGAAAGTCCATCAGAGACCAGATGCCCATGTCAGAGAAGGATTCAGCAACATAAATAACTACACTATGGTTAGAGACATAATTTTGTGGAGGCATTTAATAAGACCATCCCCAAAATCATGTTTCCTTACTTACTGTTGAAGATAGTAATACATCAAAGTGAAGGCTCATTTAAAACAAGGAAAAAGGGGCAACTGCCATAATTTTTTTTGCATAACATGGCGAAAAGCAGTAAAGACACTAATGCAGTTTATGACAACTACATTTGCTCAGGTTCTGAACTGTTAGTGACCCTGTGATGACCGTGCCCTGGCCCAGCAATCAAAGATCCTCAATCCTCACCTCTAACACCATATAAGAGAAAAGGATAACTAATACACACAGTAAAATACAATTCCCTTAAGTGCACACAGAGATCACAGTCAGTCTGGGTCTGGTTGCTCCCTTGCTCTCCAGGTCCCCAATAAGACTCCCCACTGGCACAGCTACAGGGTCCACATCTCAGCCTAGCTGGCAGGATAACCTCCAGTACCCTTTCTGTCCCACCAGTGCTTCATGTCCCTGCCCAGGTAGCTGACACACCACACACACTTTGAGATAAGTATTTATACAACTTCACAGACATTCCTGGGAAAGGCTGACACAGATTCTCCAGCTGTGTCCCTTTACCCAGACTATACGGTAGTAATTTCTGCCGCCACCAGCTAATACTTAAAAGCTACCCAAAGGCCCTTAAAAGGGTGTCCAATTATTACTGTGTAATATTATTATCCAATTGGTAATGTGACTATTCAATCTAAGGCTTATTAGAGTGGCTTATTACAATAAACTCTATAAATATGCAATGTACTCTAGAGCTTACTTGTCTCTACACAAACCAGCCACAGGTAAAGGTTTTTAGAAATATTTAATAATAAATAATTAAAACACAAGACAATACTACTACACCACAGTGATATCTAAGAGTTCAGAGATCACACAGAAACTTAAAACAATACAGTAGGAAAGTTCTGATATAACAGAAAAATACTTGTCTAACTTTCTTCTAAGTTCCTAGCTATTACTACAAGAAAACATACTTCTAAGACACTACTTACATAAGACATCAGGCAGAGTGCTGATAAGTGGGATATCAAGATCAAAATGCTCCCAGTCTCTCACTGAACAATAGATTTTAAACTCACTAACAAACATCTTTGCTAGGCCCTCCCAGATTACATCATTTTGACACTTGGGTTTTCCCAGTATACACATTATATCATTTGACACTTAGTCTGGAGTTCCCAGGCAAAAAGACTACATTATTTAGCAATCTAACACCTATTCAGGAAACTACAATAATAAAAGACATTTCACATGTACACTCTAGCAATTATTCCTTAAGTTAAGACAATAGAAAGAATGTGTTCAGCCAGCCGCTTCAGCACCACTAGTTAGATAATTTTACTTCAAAGAACATTTGAAATGCTTGACTTAGTTTTCCTTACAGCAGATGGCAATGTTGCAACAATCTTGAAGTTCACATTTTACAGTGTTTTCTTTCATTTAAGAACACAAGCCTGTATTTTGCATTTATATATACAAATGATAGAATTGTGTATCAAATTCTATTTGACTAGACTGGCAGCCTTCGCCCATCTTCCCCCAATCTTCACATCTCTTCCACCACTGGAGAACTTAAGCTAGTTTTTCAAGTGACCCTTGAGAAACACCGCTTGAGAGGGTTAGGTCTCTCTGAGGGTACCTCATCCCATTCCCTGTCTCAAGAGTCCATCTGCATTGGCATTGCTAATCCTACTGCAGTGCTGCACTGACATATATGTTTGCAACCCCAGGCTCCATCTTAGCAACTTGGCATTTTGCTTACTGGCTCTATTTAACCATATTAGGGGGTTGTGATATGTCATTACAGTGAATTTTCTTCCATACAGATAAGGCTGAAGTTTTTGCAGTGCCCACACTATGGCTAGACATTCTTTTACAACATCTGCATAGCATTCCTCCCTGGGTTGGAGCCTGTGACTGAGATAAACCACTGGATGCTCTTCCCCCCTGAAGAAATATGGCTAAGTACTGGCCCCACGCCATGGTTTGAAGCATCCACCTGCACAACAAATTCTTTGCTGTAATCTGGACTGGCTAACACAGGGGGACCTCCCAAAGCTTCTTTAAGCTTCTGAAATGCCTGCTCACATGCTGGGGTCTACACTACCTTATCTGGCCTGTTTTCCTAGTCAGGTCTGTGAGGAGAGCAGCTATGGTACTATAACTATGGATGAACTTTCTGTAGTACACTGCTGTCCCTAAGAATGCCCTCACCTTCTTTTTGGTAACAGGTGCAGGCCATGCCTGAATAGCTTCCACTTTAGCAGGTTCTGGCCTTATCTTACCACTCCCCACTCTATGTCCTAGGTAGGAGACCTCTGCTATACCCACCTGACATTTACTCGGCTTAATGGTCAACCCTGTCCTCTGTAGTCTGCCCAGCACCTCCCTGACATGCTGAAGGTGCTCTGGCCAGGAATGGCTGTAGATGACAATATCATCTAGGTAAGCAAGGGCAAACCCTCCTGCTCCTGCTAGGACATTATCAGCCAGCCTCTGGAAAGTCGCTGCTGCATTCTTCATCCCAAAAGTCATCTTTGTGAACTCATACAAGCCAAAAGGAGTCACAAAGGCTGACTTCTCTCAAGCACTGGGAGTCAAGGGCACCTGCCAGTAACCCTTGGTAAGATCAGTGGTTGTAAGATACTTAGCCCCACCAAGCTGGTCTAGGGCCTCAACTGTCCCAGGTATGGGGAAAGCATCTGACTCTGTGTGACTATTTAATTTCCTGTAATCCACACAGAACCTAGTGCTACCATCCTTCTTTGGCACAGAACACCACTGGGGAAGCCCAGGAACTGTTGGACTCTTGAATCACCCCTAGTTCCAACATCTCCTGTACCTCCTTCCTCAGTGTTTGTCTGACTCTCTCGGGCACCCTATAAGAGGCCTGCCTAATAGGCTTTTGGGGTCCTGTATCCACCTGGTGCTGCACCAGGTGGGTGCTCCCTGGTTTCCCAGTGAACATGTCCCCAAATTCCTGCAACACTGCTTGGATTTCTCAAACCTGGGTAGTAGATAGCTGCTGGGATATTGCTACCCCTTCCACCGAGGTGTCAGCCCGAGTGAGTCTCACTGAGGAGATCAGTCCCCAGATCTCCCACAGACTCCTCCTGCAATCCACTGCAAATGCTCAATACAAAGACCTCCCTATCATGGTAAGGTTTCATCATGTTAGCATGGTACAATTTGTGCCCCTACCTTCTGCCTAGCACTTCCACCATGTAGTTAACATCACTTACCTTTCTTACCACCTTGTAGGGTAACTCCCAAGCTGCTTGCAGTTTGTTGTGTCTGACAGGAATGAGAACCATTACCTGCTGCCCCACAGCATACTCTCTAGCTCGAGCATGCCTGTCATACCACACCTTTTTCTGTTGTTGGGCTTCTGCCAGGTTCTCCTGGGCCAAGCCCATGAGTTCCCTGAGCCTTGTCCTGAGGTTTAGGACATATGCCACAACAGACTCCTTGCGGGATTCACACGCACCTTCCCACTCATCTCAAATTAAATCTAGAGGTCCCCTCACCCTATGCCCATACAGCAACTCAAGGGGTGAAAAACCTGTGGATTCCTGGGGAACCTCTCTGTAAGCAAACAACTCAACTAATGGGGCAAATATTTGTCCCACTCCCTCTTAAACTGATCTGCAAATACCTGTAGCATGGACTTGATTTTAGAGTTTGACCTCTCAACAAGACCATTAGTCTGGGGATGGTAGGGGGTGGTCTTCATGTGCTTCACCCCACAGGTCTTCCACAGACAAGCCAGCAGGACTGACATGAAATTGGCACCTTGGTCAATCAGTATTTCTTTTGGGAAACCTACCCTGCTGAAAATCTCTAACAAAACATTTGCCACCATCTCTGCCTCAATGAAGGACAAAGCCACTGCTTCAGGGTATCATGTAGCATAATCCACTACCACTAGGATATACTTTTTCCCTGTGGAACTTGGGGTACTCAGAGGACCCACAATATCCATAGCTACCCTCCGAAATGGCTCCTTAATCACAGGTAAAGGCATCAAAGGAGCTCTCACTTTGTCTCCTGCCTTGCCTACCTTTTGGCACTGCTCACAGGTCCTGCAGTACCCTGTTAAATCTCTGGAAATTCCAGGCCAATAGACGTTCTGCATAATACTCCTCTTTGTAAGTTTTATGTCCATATGACCTGCAAAGGGAATATCATGGGCTATGGCTAGAAGTGGCAGATGGTAGGCTCTAGGCACTACCAACTGTTGTACTCTCTCACCTTCTAGCCCTCCCTCAGGGGTCCATTTGTCCCAGTATACAGATTCCCCCTTCCCTTGAGAATCAGGTGCCTCCCTAGCTACCTGCCTCAGGCCTTGCAATGTAGGGTCTGAGAGATGAGCCTGTCTCAACTCTCTCTCCTTGTAACCCTTTCCAGCTCCCCTTCCACAGGAAGTCTGGCATCCTCTGACAGTGGTGCCTCACTGTCAGCCTAGGTACTACTACTCACTTCTACCTTTGCAGTTACCCTGTCCAAGGGAACATCAGTACCCACAAGCAGCTGTGGCTCACCTTCAGCCTCACTGCTACAGCATAGCTCACTCCCTGAAATTACCACCTCACCAGTCCTGGCTGCAAGTATGCAGTCTGTCTGGGTCTCCCCCAGGTTCCCAGACCCACATGCTTGTCTCCTAGCCTCACTGCATATAACTGCGTAAGAACATGGTACTGCCTCATCCGAATCCTTCCCTCTCAGGACATCTGCAGGATGGTAGTTCCATACCCCTGTTCTCTCAAGACAACCCACTATTGGCATTTCACATGTACTCTCTAGCAATTATTCCTTAAGTTAAGACAATAGAAAGAATATGTTCAGCTAGCTGCTTCGGCACCACTATTTTGATAATTTTACTTCAAAGAACATTTGAAATGCTTGTCTTAGTTTTCCTTACAGCAGATGGCAATGTTGCAACAATATTGAAGTTCACATTTTACAGTATTTTCTTTCATTTAAGAACACAAGCCTGTATTTTACATTTATATATACAAATGATAGAATTAAGTATCAAATTCTATTTGACTAGCCAGGCAGCCTTCGCCCATCTTTCCCCAATCTTCACAGACCCATTTCTCAAAAAGCTGTGCCAGTGCTATCAAATTTGGGAAGGACCCATAATCAGAAAATTGTTTGCTTTATAGCTCTACGGCAACACAACGCAGTGTTTCCAAAAGTAGAGCATAAGCAGTGCAGGCATCCTGCAGCTTGTATAGAGACCATCACACCAATATTATCAGACAGTTGATGGTGGGTCATCTGCAAGTAGAAAAATGCATGGAGAACAGCATGACTCAAGTAAATAATCTAGTATGGAGAACGTGTGCTTTGTGGAATAAAGCTTATTAAGTGCAGCTTGACGATTTGGAGTAGCTGTAGGGAAGAATCAAAGTTTGCATGGGGCAGAGCTTGTTAAATACCAGTACTGTAATTACACCCCATCAACAGCTGCCGATCTCACCCCCAACAGCTTGTACCAGGATAGCCACCCCTCTTTGTCATGTTCTAGTTATGGTTCTGATTACTAGTAGCTTACTGAAACCCATTTGGGTTTGACAGCAAGAAGCAATAATGTTCACCTTGAAGAGACAGGGTTAGGAAGTGGCACATATTATATGAAGTACCTTGAAGAGACAGGGTTATGAAGTGGCACATATTATATGAAGTGGTATTTAGAATGATTAGGTGCTGTTTATGAGGTCACTGCACCTGTAGAGGAAGAACTCCTTTGCTGATTGCTATTTCCTCTTCTGTGAAGTGTGATATTTCTTAGTCAAGTGATGCAGTTTGTTCACTTTAGATTTCATGAAGTGTGTATGATATTGAAAGCTGAGACCCAAGTCTAGCCAGGTACCCGAGTATTTGAGGTGTTGGATAGTTCTGACTAGTTCTTGGTTAGTGTGGCATAAGATATATAAATTTGGAATTTCACCCATCCTTGTAGGATGGCTTTGCTGTTTTTTGTATTAATCATGAAGTTGTGATTTGTACATCAGCAACACAGCAGCCTGAGATCCTTTTCTAAAAACCTGCTCATCATCCTGCCTCCAGGACACCTACAGGCCCTAAATTAATTTGACTCAACGTGTAGACTAACAAAGCCCTTCTCGGTACTGAATAAGTAAATCAAAACGTTTAATCCAGTACAGTATCAGACTAGCTTACACTGATTCAAAAACCATTAGAAAATCTCTGGAATGGAAAACTGTTTTGTGTGACGTTAACATGGTAGAATACCATGCAAGGGTATACGATTTTCTTCAATCGTGACATTGTGAATGGTGGATTGTAGAAGAAAAAGGTATTATTTCTTGCTGTAAAGTTACTGATGACACAGAAAAAGATAATGGCAGCCTTGATATTCATGGTAAAAATGAGATGATATACCTGGCTTTCTTGAAATTAAACTTTTGATGCTTATTAGTCAATTGATTGGCTATCTGTGAGAAAAAACACACTTATTTTGTTCTTTTAACTCCACCCTCGGGAAGATGATGTATGGAGAACACATGGACTCGGTCAGACTTAAACAACACTTTTGCAGACAGTGGGAACACTTACATGGCTGACATTGTTCCCTTTGCAAAAGTATCAGGGACTAGTAATTGCATACATTATAATTACTTTCTTGAATATTGATTGGGCTTTACATATTGTTAAAAGTTGAGTTTTTTTATGGAGCTGTGAACATTATATTATTGAATTTTGTCTGATAGAAGGCATTTTCATTTGCAGATCAATAAAATACCTCAGCTACCGTGATCCTTTCAAGATGATGTGGGACTGTTATTTTCCTTATAACTGTACATATCATTGATTGTGTTTCTTGAGGAAGTTTTTGTTAATGAAAAGTTTGTATTCTACCATGTTAATGTCACACAAAATAGTTTTCCATTCTAGAGATTTTCTAATGGTTTTTGAATTACTGTTGTGCTTCACTACAAAATCCAGCTGCCATTTAAGTTTCCCTCCTCAGCCCATGAAATTCTGTTATGGACTCTTCTAGCAAACAGATAATACACCCAGTAGTGGTGCTTATATATAATATTTCTAATCAGTGCATTTCAGTAGACCTTTCTACGGAGGCGATCCCCTCTTTCAGCTCTGCCATTGCATTAGCTAGAGAGTGTAAATCAGTTGGTGCTGTTTCTTCCGTCATGGCTGCTGACAAACGTCCTATACAGGACTGCCCAAGATCACTAATGGCTTATATTCCTCAGCTATTTCACAGGTCTGACCATGGGGCAGCTTCACAAATTCTAGAATATTATTTACCATACCTAATTGAAGACAATTTTTAAGGATCTCCTGTTTTAAACTTTCTTATGTACCAGCCATGGAAATCAAAATTAACTTGGGGGTGGGGGCGGATTACGGAATCCCTGTCGATATTTTTTGAACGTCAATTGAAGGACCTTTTGAGAAAGGTCCCTGCTGTCCTTAGAGACACTGAGGAATTTTTTCTCACTTTTGGTGAATGTATTGAACACATTGATTGCCTTAATAGAGGTCTACATTTGTAACAATGGATGTTTGCATATTATTTACAATTATCCCCAATGACTTCAGTTTGGACTCGTTTAGAGCTTTCTTACATAAGAATAGCAATTACTCTTATGAACATATTGAATTGGTTTGTGCTTTGTTAGAACTGATTCTGCAGTATAATATCTTTATTTTTAATGAAGAGTTATTTTTGGCAGAAACAGGGTGTTGCCATGGGCACACCCTGTGTGAATAGTTATGCCAGTTTGATTTTAGCCAACTGGGAAGCTGATGTAGTATTTTCAGATCATATTTTTAGACATCATCTTATTTATTATAAGTGCTTTGTTGATGACATTTTTATTCTTTGGGATTGATCTTCTGGACTCTTGCATGATTTTGTTTTATATTTAGAGACTATTAGCCCCTGTTTTGATTTACCGTACAAATTTCTTTTAAGGGCATTGATATTTTTAGACAGAGTTTTGACCACTGGAGAGAATGGCACTTTTGAGTCATCTTTATTTAGGAAGGCGTGCAGGAAAAACAGTCTTCTGCATAGGACTAGCATGCTTCCTACCTATGTTTACAACAGTGTTGTGAAAGGACAATTTCTCAGGATGTCTAGACTCCATACTGATGAAAAGGAATATTTATTGGCCTCTGAGAGATTAACTCATGATTTCATAGAGAGGGGATATCGTCAGTCAGATGTTAAGCTTTTATCATCTGAGACACGAGCTTTAAGGTCTACTACTGGGAAGTCATACCTTTGAAGAGGCATAGGGACTACTAACAAATAGAGAACACATTGCTCTGGCTGTAGTGTGTCTCTAATGTACCGCAATAATATTAGTATTGTTTGTAACATTATAGGGATTAATTGGCCCATTCTTTTATCAGATGACAAAGTGAGAGCAGTTGTAGGTGATAAGCCTTGTTTTACATTCAGGAATAACCTCTCTCTTAGGAGACAATTATGTTACAGATCATTCAAGAAAGAGATGCACATGTCCAACACAGTAGGTACTTTATCCTGTACAGCATGCAAAGCTTGTAGTTTGATGCCCTGCAGTAATGTTTTAATACATCCTAAAATATATGAAAGGTTTACTTGTAATTTTTATTCACACTACAGGTCCTGTAATCTTGTTTATCTGGTTAGTTGTAAGGTTTGAACACACACAAAAGATGAAAATATCGCTGTTGATGTATCACAGTCCCAAAAGGTTGCAGGATAGCATGAACTGGACACAAACTAAAGTTAAAACGTTTATTATTATTGGCATTGGCAAATAAATAACTGGTTAAGTGCTTTCATCTACAATAAGTAGACTTCTTCAGAACACTACATACAGTTATCAGCTGGGTTAAATGCATTTAATTGACCAATCAGTGCGACATCTCAATGAGCCTAGAAAAACATTTAAAGTGCACTTACTAAATTAAAAAACTTCATATCATATTCAAGTCAACATGTTTAGATAAAACTTTTTACTAAAAATACAATCCTTAGCTATTAAATACAAGAAATAAAAAACAACAAATAATATGTTAACAAATAAATAAATACATGTATATACATAAATATATATATATATATATATATATATATATATATATATATATATATATATATAATATATAAATATGAAGGTGAGTGCCTTCTTCTAATTAAATTCTTGCTTCAAGTACTGGTTTGATGGATATATTATCATTAATACCTGGATGTACTGGTGCATTAAGTAAAATCTGCCATTTAATCTCACTTTCACCCAGTTTGGTCTTGACATTACCTCCCCTGGGGTTAACTTTAACTTGTTCCAATATGGCAAATTTGAATAAATCACAATTCGGACTTGCTTCAAGGTGTCTATAAAGTGCATTTTTAGTGCCCTTCTTTCTAATGCTATAATAATGATCGTAAATATGATTCCTAAGGCAACTGTCGGTTTTCCCTACATAATAACCTGGACACTTTACACATTTTGCTAAGTAAATCATGTGTTGTGTCCTACAGGTGCCCTTTTTAAACCTGACTAGTGTGCAATTGAAATCTCCTAGTACCAATGTACTGTCTTCCAATATAGCAAACCATTGACTGCAATATCCACATTTCCTAGTTCCACCTTGTGTCACTAGAATGTTGCTACCATACGTTCTAGATTCAAACAACATTTTTAAGTTAGAACTAATTTTATAAACAAAATACGGTTGATCCCCCAATTTCCCTTGCACACCCCCATCACTGTTCAAAATGTTCCAATTGCTTCCTATAATTTTTTGTACACCTTTCGTATGGGGGCCATATTTTAAAATACAAGCCCTCCTATAATTAGTAACACTACTGTTGTTACCTAATACCTCATTGGGGAGTCACTCTCATAACCTATACCTACTCCTAATAGGGGTTTGTATTTTTTTCCCCATTCATTCTGAACATAATTGCTGATGTCAGTTATTAAGTTACTTGAATTCAAGTTTGAGGAATTTGAGGAAGTCTGTGCATCTGATATATACACATTGAGTGTTGATAAAAATATTAGGAGGAAATGTGGTTTTAAAATGAACTTGACCAAGGAAGAAAAACAAACTCTGGATGAGTTAGTGGCAGACAGGGAAATCCGCATTATGAAGCCTGATCAGGGGGGAGGTATGGTTTTGGTTAACACATTTGATTATTCTAGTAAAATCCTGGGAATTTTGAATGACACTAATGTATACACACCAGTGTCCATTAATGAAATAAACATTTCATACAGGAAAATAGATTTAGCAATTGAAGAACTAATATTGGAAAATAGGCTTAATGAAAAGCTTGGGGCCACATTGACAATTAAAAAACAAGGTTAGCTTCTTTCTTTGGCATTCCCAAGATACATAAGAGCACCACTGACCCACCATACAGGCCAACAGTTTCAGGTGAGGGGTCAAAGACATATTAAATAGTGACTTTCTTAGATCGTACCCTTAAACATATTACTGATGAACATGAGCACCTATTAAGGGACTCATGGGATTTTTTACGAAGTTTAACTTTGCAACCATATGAGGATGAGGTGTATTTTTTGACCATTGATGTGGTCAACTTGTTTACTTGTATACCTGTGGGGGAAGGCTTAGATTTCTTTTGGTCACTCCTGAATGGAAAAAAGGTCTACTTTGAGTTTTGATATTGATGTACTAGTAGAACTTATGATGATGGTATTGGACAACAACTTTGTATACTTTGAGGGAGAAACATTCATACAGGTTAGGGGGGTGGCTATGGGGGCAGCTTGTGCCCCCATATATGCCAACCTAGTACTCTTAAAATGGGAACTACAGTATGTATTTATCTCTGGGTTTTGGAACAACATTCTGGATGATAGCCTGCTACTTCTTTTACTGAATTTCTTGAATTTTTGAACTCAACTACTGACTTTTTAAAATTTACATACAAGTTTGACCAATATGGAATTGATTATTTGGATGTAAGGTTAGACAAGATTAGTGGGGGGCTTTAAGTCTAGGATTCATCGGAAAAACACTTTTAGTAACTTTTACCTTCCTTATATTAGTGATCACCCTTGGAAACAAAAAATAAGCATTGTAAAAGGTCAGATGGTCAGAGCGGCCAGAATGACCTCAGAAAGAAGTGATTTCTTATTAGAAATTGAATTTATTTCTGGCCTCTTTCGTTTAAGGGGTTATCTGGAGAATTTAATAAAGGAGGTTGCTGGTGATGTATTAGAGGGATGGGGTGTAAAGTACCACCCTATTTTGGGTAAACCACTGGAGAATGTGAATGTGGATGTGCCTACTGGTGAAGAAGCTTTTAAAAGGGCTTTAGTGTTACAACATGGTAGTGTATCCAAAGAAGTTAAGGGTTTAGTTGGGAGGAATTGGAAAATGTTGAAACACAATAAGGACATTGTACACAAGGTGGGTGAGAGCCCCAGTTTTGCTTTTAAAACTGGAACAAACTTAAAAAAGTTATTTGAAAGGAACAACTACCAGGATAGAAGTCACGAGGATCAGGGGACAAGAAAATGTGGTAGGTGTGGATATTGTAAATATATAATAGAGGATGCATATGTTACCCCAAATAACTATGAGAACGGTAAGATTTACTTTAGGAAGGGTAACTGTGTTACCAGAGGTATAGTATATTTGGCTATATGTAAAGATTGTTCCAGTTTTTACATAGGGAAATCAGAGAGGGCACTCAACAAACAGATTTATGAGCACCTTTATAGTATTAGAAAGGGGAACGTGAACAATGCGTTGTGTAGTCACTTACAAACAGAACCCAAACATGTAGGCTTTTTATTTGGAATTCTTGAACAAGTACGTATAGACCCTATGAGGGGAGACTGGGAGAATTGGTTAAGTTGCAGGGAGACCTATTGGCAACTAAAATTAAATGCAACCCAGCCCCCGAGATTGAATGACCACATTTCCATTAAACCTTACTTAATTAAAAGAGCGGAGAAACTATGAAATAAGTATGTTTTGCTGTACAATACTTTTACATTATTTTTATAATATTTTTACAACATCTTTATAAAATTTATATAAGGTTTCTTAATGTCATTTGTCATTTATGTTTCTATATACACATGTATAGAAGTATTTATTTACATATATTTACACCTTTTTGAAGGTTTGTGGAGTGCACAGTGAAAATTGTGTAACTCAAAGGGTTTAAAGATTTAAACAACGAAGTGACTGTTTCACTTTAAATATTTGAAACAATTTTGGTGCCTTTTTTATGAATGGGGGTATTTAAATGAGGGTAAAAATTTACTGGTTGTTTACACACTTGAAATAGCCCTGCAATTGAGTCAGGGTGAAAGCGCTTGTGATATTTAACTTTTAATAAAGCTCCATTGGACTACCATCCTTGCTTGGTGCCTGGACTGTTTTTCTTGGGATTTGCTACTTAAATTACGTTTTTTGTCAGTTTTTTCATTATTTATGTAAAAGATTACTGCATCACTATGTACTACTACTACACACACACACGCACAGACACACACACACATATATATATATATATATATATATATATATATATATATATATATATATATATATATAGATATAGATATATATATATATATATATATATATATATATATATATATATATATAGATATATATAAATATACAGATATATATATATATATGTGTATATATATATATCTATATATATATATATATATATATATATATATATATATATATATATATATACACATCGTGTACAAAAAATGTGTTTTTATAAAGAGGGGTGAAGAGATAAGTTACGGAAATGAAACAGATGGATGGTATGAGTACGCTAATGGATAATAGTATGGGTGTGCTAAAGGCTGAAGGTTGGAAAAGGTGATAACATTGAAGTAATAGCTTTCTGACGGCTGAACATTATAAGAGAGAATATGATATAAACGGAGGTGAATGAAGGTGTTAAATGCTACATTCCATGAATGATGACCTTTGCGTTTATAATGGTTTAGAAGTTACTCAGTCTGGAATAAAGTGCACAAGGTGTGTGTTTTTCAGATCAGAAGGGAGAGATTCCAATAGCTTTGGGCTACGTGTAGAGAAGCAGTTTGGTTACTGGAGGTTTTAAGCAGCGCTCCAGTGTGGTCATGGCTGCTAAGGTTATAGAAGGATATCTTTGGGCTGACTATAGCAGCTAAAGGAGTAAAGGAATCTGAGTGCAAGAGTTTAAATAACTCAGGGGCCAGTAAGATATTCGCTGTATGGATGACGAGAAGCCATTTGGCTTTTTTATTGTTAGACAATAGTGTTCTTACACGGGGAAATACAGAGATAAATGAACAAGTTTTACTTGAAAACCCATTCTACAGAGATGCATTGTGAAGAATTCACTGGATACTGTCATTATGCAGTTTAACACAACTCTGTGCAGCAGTCCTCCTGAATTCCTGACCCGGCTCATCTCCAATGTGATGTTCAGCTGACAGGTTACCACCTCTCTTGACGAGTTGGCGTGACTTTGGTCTGGTGACATTGGCTTTTAGCCTGAAGTACAGTGGTACCAGGTAGACGTATAAATAGCATTTTGTTTGATATAAGATGATACAGTGGAGGCAGAGTCACATCTAGAACTGGTATCAGCTATGGATTCAAGCCAAATCCAGTCTCAGAGATTATGTCTGGAACAACTGAGGGATCCCCACAGACACTAAACTTGTCAGAGGAGGAAGCAGTATATTTGACCTAAAAAGACAAAACTTTAAAAAGGTACAAGTTGATGCCTGATAAAAGTCATGACTGTGTCACTACTGAGTCTTTCTTGTTGTGGAATTAAACATTTTTATTTGATATTACCGAGTCTGGTTCTTGGCTACTTGGAGTGGTGATTCTGGTTTTTCTTGAGTCATGTTTTTGTACAACAGCAAGTTCTATTTGACAAAAAAGGAAAGAAATGTATCTTATAATGTTGTGGCATGAAAGCTGTTGTTATGAGTGATGCCATTAATGAATGAGTTTGAGTTAAAAGCACTAATAAATTACTCAACAATGACGATACAGCCACAGTGCATTGCATTATTACCATTTAATACTGGTGTCCTACTATTATTGCATTACTGCAGTATTAGAAAAGTAACATCCACATGTAATTATTCCTATATATGGACACTTTTGTTTACTTTTGCTGTATCAAAGTGTAATTTGCCTTGTGTGTTATATAAATAAAATAGGAATTGTACCATATATGACACTACTGCATATGCACTTTTATATGCAGTTGCATCTAGCTGGACATGACTTAACACTTAGTGACAAGTAAATGGCAGCGATAACTTCTTTATCTGCATCAGATGTATGTCTTTGTTTTATGAGCGATAACAAGCTGACAGAGTAAAATAATGGCCAGACTGCAACAGAGACAAAGCAGAAGATGATTTTTAAAACTGTAACTGTCATCCCATACAGCAAATTGCTTTTCTAGGTCATTGCCAGAAAGTGTTCAGGAAACATGGAATATTAATAATGTAAATGTCAAGAAGCATGTAAAAGTCATAGTAGCTTCCTTCAACTTTACAGTTAATATGATTTTCTATTTAGCTTATTTTAAATGGTTATAGTTAGTACATCCGGGACGCATATATGAAGTAACACATTTGAGACATGAGAAGGGACATACATGGACAACTAAAGGGAACTCTAAAACCCCAAGATAAGAATATTTATTTATTTATTTATTCACAAATGCTGATCAGAAATGTCCAACTGAGATCTCATGTTTAGAGGAATCCTAGGAAGAAAAGCTCCAGACATACATAGAACACATAACTAGATATATACAGACAAACAAGCTGCATAGTAGCTGTTTATAAAAAGTAACTGAGCAGTACAGCTCTAGCGTATGTATTTCATATTAATTTACTGGTGAACAAACAATGATAATATATGTTCATAAGTAATTCATATCTAGATGTAATAAAAATAATACAGTCTGCATTTAATAATAAATGTTTGGATTATATGCGAGATTAAAAAATCTGGATATAATTTGGCAAAGCATGAGTAGAAACAAAATCACAAAGGCTTTGTTACATCACAGTTCTTCCATTTTCTGGTGAAATGCTTCTTTAATGCTTGGCTCTTTGAGGTGTACCTTACACTGAAGGGAAGACTGTTCCAAAGTTTGTCTATATATTCAAGTAGCAAGCATCTCCATACCTGGTTGTGGATATGGGAGTATGTATGAGCCAGACAATCAGTAGATGCCAAGTAAGGATACTTTAGTCAGCAGGACTAAAACATATGCTACTTGGACTCTATGAGCTGACTTCTGTGGTAGCTTTCCAAATGAAACATCTTAATTCAGTTAATTTAGGAAAGTTTATCAGGGTGGTGTAGAAGTTAATGTTGCTGTCTAATTGTTCTAGGCTCCAGGGTTTGTCTATATAACCTTTGTTTGGGTACTCCACTTTCTACCAATATGTTTTTGAGGCTGATGGGTTACTCAAACCCATCCTTAGGGTGAGTGTGTACACACACACCCACATAAACACACACACACACACACACACACACACACACACACACACACACACACACACACACACACACACGTGTGTATACATGATGTGCCTGTTTGCATGTTTTCATGCATGTTTGAGTATGTGTGATCATATTTATGTAACTTATAACCTACAGATGTTAAGGGTACATACTATCTTATGCTCCATCTTTGACAGGCTCTGGTTCACTACAGATCTGAACTGGTTTAAGCAATTATTAATTATGGATAGTTGGATGGAGAGATGGATGCATTTCCAAAATCACTGTCAGTTAATATTTCCATGTAGATAGATAAGTAGCCTCATGAGATCCCTCTTAGATCCTGTGAGAGTTATCATCAGCTTTTGTTCAAGTTTTGGTCAATGAAATGTAAGGATGTGAGCTGGCTTTTAAAGTAATGCTGTAACTTTTGTTTAGTAGATTTTGTATAAATGATAATTAAAAAAAACAGTTAAGAAGGTACTACACTTGAAAATATGCATATAACTGGGAAGAATGTTGTATCTAACTGTATTTTATATATTCAAAAAAACTAAATGTCTTTCAGACTGTGCAAAGAAACTATAGTATCATTCAGAATAATTATGAGCATCTTAACCTAAACCACTCATGATAGCTTTCATCTAGCTCATGACAAAAAAAGGCTTCCATTTCAGCAATAGAATGTAAAAATGACCCAAAACCTCTTTATTGGTCTTTTCACATAAAAGCATTATGTTATGAAGGACAGCTTAACTCAGCACATGCAGCTCATTTTTATATACTTCCTGTTGAAGTCCATTGCTTCTTATGGCATCATAACATTGTTTGAACTCAGCTTAATTAAACCAAGTGACTATTCAGTAAATGATGGGTAATGTGAAAGAAGAGGGTGTTCGAAACAAAATGGTGTAAAGATTATTTGTCTAGGATGCATCCACATGCAAATTAGTCATTAACAATTTTTTTCATTTATATATATAATTAGCTGAGTGAGGTACATATTACTGAGGGACACCAGGTGAAATTCATAAAGATTACCAAAAGGTAACCTTTTGAAATTCCAAGATAACGCTACCATGGTAGTTTTGTACAAAGACATGCAGCATCATGATGGATTATCTCCATGGCCATGCTACATGCTAATAAGACAGTCCGGGGAGGAGCGGCCTTAGGTCAACTGGTGCCCTAGGCAAAAAAGCTCCACTTTGCCCCCCTCACACCACTCGGTGCCTCCATCCTGGCCTACCTACACCAAATAAATACTGGAAAAGTGCCCCTGCTACAGTGGCGCCTTAGGCAGCCACCTAGTTGGCCTATGCCTGAGGTCGGCTAGACCAGTGGAGAGGCATATTCTAAATAGCCATGTCCCTTCCCCCGGAACTGACCTACAGGTAAGCATCTACACAGCCAAGGAATTCAGAGAATTGCTCAACTGTGTAGATTAACAACCACTCCTAGCCCCTCAAGGTTGTGAACATGGCCAAAAGGCCATGTCCATCCATTGCTGTATAAGTAAGAGCTGGGGAGTTCAGTGGTAAGGTAGTGTTAGGGGTGTGTGAGTGCATGCAAAGTGCTGCATGTGTGGGAGAGTGTCTAACTGGGAAGTAGCAGTAGGAGTGTTAGTGAGGGGGTAGGTGTGTGTTTGTGTGTTTGTGTGAATGGATGAGTGCATCTGTAAATTTGATCATATGGGAGCTGTGTTTGTGTGTGATTTTGTGTGTGTGTGTGTGTGTGTGTGTGTGTGTGTGTGTGTGTGTGTGTGTGTGTGCGTGTGTGCGTGTGTGCGTGTGTGTGTGTGTGTGTGTGTGTGTGTGTGTGTGTGTATGTGTGTACAAATATATGTGTGTATATGGGTCTATATTAGATAAACGAACTTTTGAAAGTTCGAGTGTCATATGATCGACACCATATGATCAAACTTTCAAAAGTTCGAATATCTAATAAAAAAAAAAAAACTACACAAAACACCTACCTGGACATTTTGAGCAGGGCTGTAAGGCCTCCTGCCCTCAATGTGGGGGGCTGCGCCCTCCCACACACACCCCGCTCTTTAAATATACCATCTCCGAGATCAAACTACAGTGCAGAAAAGGGAAATCTTCTCATTCCAAGCTGTACAGAGAGCTCTGTTACAACGTTCAAACATTCAAAAATCCGATCATATGGTATCAACCATATGACACTCGGAATTTTGAATGTTTGAACATTCAATATAGACCCATATATATATATATATATATATATATATATATATATATATATATATATATATATATGTATATATATATATATATATATATATATATATATATATATATATATAGATGAGTGCATCTGTGATTGTGATCAGGTGGGAAGGGAGCTGTTTAAATAAATAATGGGAGGACAAAGGCCCAAAATAGGGACATTTTTTAAATATTGCTCTTACAAACTTAGAAAGATAATAGAATAACAGGTTTTTGCATTAGCATGCATTTTCTGAAGGGTATGAAGTCAGAAACTCAAAAGTCTGTCATTATTTTCTAACATCAGTCTTTAATGATCTGCCACTAATTTGTCAGAAAACCACAATTATATGAAAAATGGGCCAAAAATATCAGGCAAAAATCTGGACAGTCTGAGAAAATCTGTGCATGTGTGTGTATTTGTGCGTATGTAGAAAAAATGTGTGTATGTGTGTGGGTGAGTGGGTTGGGATGGCTGTTATACTTCCACACACCCCTAGATTAATGAGCAGAACCTGCATCATTGGGTAGGGGGGGAGCTACTAGTCACCATGAACTCCTGCCTACATGGCATTTAAACAGAATGGAGATCAGAAGTGCAGGGAATATTAGCCACCAGTAAAATCTCTTTAAATTCATGCCTAAGCAGCCCTTAAACAGAAGGGGATGTGTGGGGAGGAAGACTAACCATCAACCTCTTTAAACTTGTGACTGAGCAACACTTAAACAGAACAGGATGGAGGGTAGGGGACCCACTAGCCACCAGGGATAAGTCTTCAGCTATGTGCTTTAATAGCACACAGGGTCAGGGGAAGAATAGACACCAGGGCTAAGTCTTAAACTATGTGCTTTAATGGCACACAGGGTTGGTAGAACACTAGCCACCAGGGATGTCTTAAGCTATGTGCTTTAATGGTACACAGGGTCAGGAGAACACCAGAGAACCAGGAATTCCTCAGCATAACATGCCTGAAAGGCACTTCAACACAACTTGAGTCAGGGGTGGAAACACTAGACACCAGGGATACCCCATATGTCATGCTGTAAAGGCACATAATTAGAAAAAAACATGGTGCAGTGAATCACTAGACACTAAGGATAAGTAATGTGCCTTAAAACACACTGACAGAGATTCCAACCTTGTACCCTTCCATAAAGGATATTAGTCCTCTGCAACACTACTAGACACCAGAGACATAAATAATAAAAATAAATAAATGAAAAAATACCAAGTACAAAAGGGAGGATTTATCTCTGCACCCTTGGCACAAACCCCCCCCATCATTAACCCAGTGCTCTACTTGCCAAATCAGTACAACAGTTTTTTAAAACATATATTGAGGATATGGGACATTATGCAATGTCTGCAACAGTTTATGACTTATGAGGGAGATGGACAGGGAATGCTAGGCATACCTCTCAACCTCATAGCATAATACATCAAGATAAAAGCCAACATTAAATATGGGACAAAATCACGGAGAGATTTTAAGTATTCCTCCTACAAACTTAGAAAGTCGCTAGGATAACAGCATTTGCACTAGCATGCTAGAAACTTAGAAAGTGACTAGGATAACAGCATTTGCACCAGCATGCATTTACTGAAAATTTTGAAGAGTGAAACTCAAATGTCTTGCATTAAGGACTGACTACAATTATTCATGAATTACCAGGACAGTTAAAAAGGAGACATTGTGGATGTTCTGAAGATAGGGACAGTATGGGGCATGTGCTGTATGTGCATGTGTGTTTCACTGTGTGTTTGAGTGTGAGAGAGTCACTGTAGGGGTGATGTCACTGCTAATACAATGCAGCCTCCACTACCACAGGAAAGTGCTGCTTTGCATTTGCGGTGGTTAACGGCAATTCAGAGATGCATAAATTAACTGATAATGTGTCTCTGAAGCGTAACTTAGACAACTGGATGGAAGACCATAAATTTACCCCACAGGTGTCACCTATGTCCCTCTTGTTTAAGGGCAGTTGATGCTGATCATAGACCTGTGCTGCAGATATAGACCACATAACTTGGTCAATAAGGGAACAAGGGTATAACATGGCTAGGCTTATAAAGGCCCTACGGCCAATGGCCTAGTAACCTTCTATGAACCTATGAACCTATGAACTTATAATTAGAAATCTGTGCATCACGGAAACATGGCCTTTTTACTGCAGCTCTATGCATGAGCATTAATGCTCTTTATAACTCCTAATGACTATGTATCATATACAGGTGGAAGACTTGAAATCACACTGGCAGTATTATACGAACTATACTAGATATGTTGCTAGTTGTTTTCTACTCACTACCATTAAATACAGTATTTGATTATTTTATTAATATTACCAAAATCAAATGACTTACAAACTATTGCATAATATCAATTGTAACCTTAGATAATGCTGGAGAAAACCATCACTGATACTTGCATTGTAATTTGGGGTCATTTATACTTTAATTATATAAATAGGTATAATTAAAAAAAAACTCTAAGTATATCATAAAATGAGCATTCAGAAAAGAATTGCATGTGGCCAGATGAATCATAAGAATTCAAACTTCCAGCTTAGCCAAGTTTCATTATCCTAGTGAGAACAAAGTATTGTGAGGTTTGCCCAAGTGTGGCCTTTTTGATGAATGATTACAGTGTCTCGTACTCAGTTATGTTCTAGTTACCTTGTTGCCAGCATGAAACCAGCTCATAAAATGTGGCTAGTTGAAATGTGTTCTATACTTAAGATTGGGGGGGGGGGGTTAACTTGAGGTTTAGGAGCTTGATATTGTGGATGTTTTGAGCTATGGGAACAGATTCTACTGAAACAAAATTGTAGTTTGGTGGACTTCTGGCTTATTTTCTTTTCAGACAGTCTGATTAATTTGGCAATCTGGACATTTTTTTCTGGTTAATATGAACAGTGACTGAACAATGAACTTTTGTGGTTTATCATCTATTATTATTTTACTCTTGGTTATGTGCTTGTAGTTCCATATATTTCATTACTGGACAACACACCACACCAGTCTTTCACTGTATACACCAGATATTGTCCTCCTAACTGAAGCATGGCTAAAACCAGACATCACTAATAATGATATATTGGTACCAGGCTATGATCTGCTACGCAATGACCAATAAAACAAAAAGGGGGGAGGGGGCGTAACAATATTATTTGAAAATCAGCTTAATGTTGTAACTTTGTAGCTACCTACCCCTACCTTTGACAATGCTAAAATAACTCTTACTACACTAATAACCAACCCCCAGAAAAACGTATCAACATAATCGGATGCTACATCCCACCCAGTAGCAACATACCCACTCTAGAGAACTTACTGTGCTAGACCTCTGAGGAACTTCCACAAGAAATTATCATCATGGAGGACTTTAACATTAATTGGTTAACTTGTAACTCATGTAATCTCACTCATTACATCAACCTCCATGGATTTACTCAAATCATCCAATCCCCCACAACAACTAATAAATCAACCAAAAGACAATCAATCCTCAACTGGATACTGATTAACAGACCAGCCCAGTCCTTCCACTCTGGCTGCCTACCATACAGCCAGAGCAACCACCTGCCAACCTTTATAATAAGACTTTGTACATGTCAGGCCAAACTTACCACTTACCAGCTAATAAGAAACAAAATAAACTTTAACTCCATTATCTTCATTTCAACTCTAAAAAGTTGCAACTGGGAACCACTCAAACTACTCAACCTTGAAGAAGCAGTTAAATACTTCAACTCTACCTTCTTAGACATTTTAAACTCATATGCTCCTCCTAGAAATATCAGAATTCAGTCCAACTTTGCTTCTTGGCTTAGCAAAGAAAGAAAGAAGATCTCTACTGAAAACTAGAGATAAAGCCTGGGACCATTGGCATAAAACCAGATCCCATGTCTCAGAACAGACATACCTAGAGCTAAGAAAAAAGTCAAAGAAAATGGTCAAATTAGACAAGATTAACTACCACCAGAATATACAAATGAAGCACCAAAACTAGCCTCAAAAATTCTGAACAGCCATTAATAACATTCTCCTTCCAGGTAAATCTATTACACCCTCCCCAAACACTACAGATTACTCAGAGAATATAGCCACCCAATTCAATAAATACTTCACGGAATCCATTCTAGCCCTATCTAGTCCTCAGTACTGTCACTCCTCCAAGGAACCAACTAAGTCATCAAATAACAAAAACAGCTTTACCTTACAACATGTCTCTGTGGATATGATTAAAAACCTAGTTAAAAAAACTAAAGCCTACAACATTAGCAGATAAACTACCAACAGAATTTCTGAAAATTACTGCTGCTCCAATTGCTTATCCAGTCACCATTCTCATTAACCGATCCATATCTGAAAACCTAGTGCCTGATATCTGGAAAATTTCCCATTTCCACTCCGTAAAGGAAGCCACGGTGGTGCAGCGGTAGCATTGTCACCTCACAGCAAGAGGTTCTCCCGTTCAATTCTCGGCTGTAGCGCCTTCTGTGTGGAGTCTGCATGTCCTCCCCGTGGTCGAGTAGCATTCGAAAGACATGTGTGAATGGGTGCGCCTTCGTTGAAGGTTGGGCATCGAGCTGGCACATCGGCACTGTAAAAATCTACTGCCAATCATTAGCGGATTGGAGTTCCACTGTGGCGACCCCTAACCAGGAAAAGCCGAAAGAAAAACAACAGCATTCCACTCCGTAAAGGAGGTAATTCAAAAGAACTGACCAATTATTGCCCTATTGCTATTCTTTCCCCTCTTTCCAAAATCCTAGAGAGATGTATACATAAATATACAAATCATAGAATACCTAAACACTCAAGCTTATGTCAAACACACAACATGGCTTCCGGCCTTTTCATAGAACTACTACTGCTCTAATGGCTTTCACTAATACAATACATAACAGTAGAAACAATGTGAAATTTGTATCTGTAATCTTTCTTGACCTTTCAAAGGCCTTCAACATGGTCAATCACAGTAAACTTATTTCTGAGTGAAATCTCAGTGAACCCTTCATTGCCTGGTTCCAAAGCTATTTAACAGGTCGACAACTAGCAGTTCAATGGCAGCAGGACCTCTACCCCTTACTGACAGTTGCCCTAGGAGTTCTCCAAAGCTCCATCCTTAGACCTCTTCTGCTCTCTGTTTTTACTAACAACCTTCATACTTCTAGACTGCATGCTTCAGTCATCCGATACACAGATGACCACACCAATATGTGCTGCTTCTTCCTTTCAAGAACTCCATTCACAAACACAAGCTTCGTTTCTTTCTGTCAAAACATGGCTTACTAATTCCCAACTAATTCTGAACTCCAATAAAGCTAAACTTCTGCTTTTCCAGCCTACAAGATACACATCGACTACTCTCCCATTTAATATCATATCCAAGACTAAAACTATTATCTCTCCTGTCACTTATACCAAACTACTGGGGGGGTGGAGATAGAGTGCAATAAGAAATTTGATATTCACATCTCCCTTACCATAAAGAAGGTTCACAAAAAATTGGATGTTTTATACAGAAATAAACAATGTCTCACAAAAAAACACTAAGCACTTCTCTATGCTTTTCCACTCCTCATCAATCTTGGAAAGTCAGACATAGCAAAACTGGATTCCTGCTACAATAAAATTGCAAGGTTCGCCACTGACTTCCCTTACAGGTCACATCACTGCATAGCCCTAAAACAGCTTAACTGGCTAGAACTACTTCTGCTGCTCCTCTACAACCAACTCACACTAGCCAATAAAATTCTGTACCACCCAGAGAAAACCCCAGCACCACAAAATCTACTACATCCATACACCAGTAATAGGGTTTTATGCTCCAGTAATAAACTCCTCCTTGAAGTAACAAAAGCCAGTAATACAACTGGGGCATCCCTCTTCTCAAATTTCATAGCAAAACAAATTGAATACTATGCCCTCCAACATATCAACTACATCCTCCTCAGTACAATTTTTAAAAAAATTCTAAAAGCTCACCTAACCAATACATGGCTCTGTTCTTGTGCCAGTCCTGGCTAGTCCAATATCCACCCTTTTTTTCCACAGCTCAGCTGTAAACTTACAAACCAGTTAATGTATGGGATTCATTCTCTATTTCCTCTCTTATCATTTACATGCTGCAGGTAACATTACTCCCCTTGTGTAAACAAACAACTTACATGTAACGCCTCTAGTTTTGATTCTCTGACATGTTATATTGCAACTGTTCTACATCTCTCTGACCCTTGTCAAGTATGTATTGTTCTACATCTCACTTACACTTGATAAGTATGTGCTGTTCCAAATTTTTCACACTTTTCTGTAGCACAATGCTTTGTCCTGAATTGTAAATTGTGTATATTAGCATTTGTGTATAATTCATATATATTCTTCAAAACAATGTATATCATTATTTTATTATGCTATGTACTGATACATACATGTGGAGCTTTTCTCCCCAGGACTCTGGTGAAAAAGGACCTGTGTCCAGTCATACCTTCCTGGTAACCAAATGTAAAATAAAATAAAATAAATAAAATAAATTACAGTGCTTCTTCCAAGTTGTAAAGTACTTAGGAAATGAACAGTAGAATAAACTACAACTTTTTCAGTTTTCACTGCAGTTTGTGCTAGTTCCAAGAGTCTGAAAGCTGTTTGTGAAAATTCACAAAAATATGTCTGCATTTTTTGCATTTATGTAATATTTCTGTAAATGCAAACTATATTGCCTATACTCATTGCAAGTTTGAGTTTTTGTTGATTACGATTACAGCCATTAGTGTTAGTGTATGTTAATACCCTTTAAAGTTCACAAGATACTTACATAGTGCCTTTTTTAGACAAGGCTCAAAAGTCAAACCCACCTCCATAAACAGCACAAATAAAAAAATTAGGGTTATGCTACTCAACGCCAGGAGTTTAAATCTCAAAATGCACGCGCTCGAAGCACTCCTCAGTATGTAGAACGTTGACATCTGTGCAGTAGCTGAAACCTGGTTCAAAGCTCCACAGAGAACCCCAGCACTACCGGGCTACAATTCATACCACACATTCCGGTCACAGAACATGGACCGAAACACAAAAGGAGGGGGTGTATCCATATTCATCAAGGATACCTACACCTCCAGGTTAGTGGCGCAGCATGATACCTCTGAGATTATCCATGTGCAACTAACATCAGGCAAATCTGCAATGCAAATTGTGGCCTGTTACAGATCACCCTCCATGACCCAGGACCACCAGTCTGCCTTTCTGGAGACACTGGAAAACATGACGGTCCTACCGAACACCCTGATATTGGGGCGATTTCAATTACCCTACCGTTAACTGGGAAAACTACTCAAGTACAAACTCCCAGGTCCAGCGCTTCCTGGAATTTATCAACTCAAATGCCCTGGATCAGTTGGTAAACTTCCCAACGAGAGGTGAAAACATATTGGACCTGGTCATCACCAACCTGGGCGACAGGTTTCCACACCAGAGGTCAGCCTGTCACTGGTTAGATCAGACCATAAACTAATCACTCTGGATGTCCACACCACACCACACCACCACCCCCAACCAAGGAAACCACAGTGAAAAACATTTCTATAGCAAACTTCACCTTACTTAAGACAGAGGTGGTAAGTTTCACAGCCCCCACGCTAAAGGATAACAGTGTCCAAGATGCAGGAACCTTTAGAAATGCACTCTATGAGCACCTACAAGGATGCATGGATTGTGCCATCCCTAGCAAAACCAAGACTCACTCCCCTAAGAGAAGGAAACCAGTCTGGTGGACCCCTGCCATAAACAGGCTATACAACAGAAGGAGGAAACTAGCTTAGAAAAAAAGCAAATCCCAAGATGGAAAGACATCCCTGATCAGTATCAGTAAGAAATTAAGGTCCCTCATAAAAATCATCCAAGGCTAACTTTGAAAGAAAAATAGCCAAGGATTCAAAAGAATCTAAGTGGCAACTCACAGATATGCTCTGAGCTAGTGCAAAATAGCACAAAATATACTGAACCTACTGATATTGCCAACATCCTGGCAGATAGATTCAGTGCAAACTTCACCCCCCTTTCACCCCCAAAAGGGTCCACAACAATACCGGAAAAGTGTAGTGTCCTGGAAATCACAGACGCACAGGTGAAAACAGCCCTTTCAAAAGCCAAAAGCACAGCGTCAATGGGGCCAGATGGTGTCCCAGGCTGCATCTTGCACAAACTACAGAACAAACTAACCCTCCACCTAAACACACTGCTCAACCTCAGCCTCTTCACAGGCTACATGCACATAGAATGGTGCACAGCAACAGTTATTCCACTCCACAAAGGAGGGGCCACAACTGACCCTGGTAATTATTGCCCCATAAGCCTGACTAGCCTGGTATGCAAGGCTATGGAGCGCATCATCATGGAACTCATTAACAAAGACATTGGGAACCTTCAAACACTTGACCCGACTCATGTTCGGGTTTGTTAAGGGCAGATCATGCCTACTAAATCTCGTTGACTTCTTCGGGACAGTCACTAAGGCCATAGATGAGGGGAAGGTGGTTCACACAACCTACCTTGACCTCGCCAAGGCTTTTGACACCATTCCCCACTCAGGAATTATAGAAAAACTCACCAGCCTGAACATAAACCCCTACGTCACGAGATGGATTACCAACTGGCTTACAGACAGAACTCACAATGTAAGAATAGCGGGCTCCAAGTCCGAGTCTAAACCAGTCACAAGTGGTGTCCCACAAGATTCGGTCCTTGGACCCCTACTGTTCGGCATATACTTCTCAGAAGTACAGGCAAACACAGGAGGACTATGGCTAACCAAGTTCACCGATGACTGCAAACTGGGAGCCATAACTGACTCTCCAGCTGACACGGACATTCTCCAAAAGGGTCTTACTGAGACGGACTCCTGGTGTCAAAGTCATGGTCTCAAGCTAAATGCCAAAAAATGCATAGTCATCCCGTTTGGGAAAAACAAAACACCCATGAATTACCACATAGATGGCAGCCCCCTTAATACAGAAGAGGTAATACAAGATCTGGGGTCCCAGGTAGATAGTAATCTCTCCTTTGACAATCATATTCCAAAGTAGTTTGGAAATCCTTCTATGTAACAACTATGTAACAACTTTTGCATCATCTCTCTCAACATAACTTAATAGCAAACTGTCAACATGGCTTTAGGCCATCACATAGTACCACTACTGCCCTTCTATCCTTTACAGATACCATCAATAGAAACGGTAACAAAAACATCCTCTCATCTGCACTCTTTATTGACCTCTCAAAAGCTTTCGACATGGTAAACCATACCCTCTTAATCAATATTCTTGAATCTCTTTCCTTTGACTCTCTGGCCATTAAATGGTTTAGATCATACCTCAGCAACAGGCAGTCCTCTGGGAAAATTAAATTTCATCCTTTTTACCTGTCACCATTGGGGTCCCTCAGGGCTCCATTCCTGGACCACTTCTTTTCTCATTATTTATTAATGATCTCCATGTAGCAATTCCTCAAGCCACCTGTATTCAATATGCAGATGATTCCACACTAATATGCTCAGCAACCTCTCCATCTGAACTATATTCTCTTACTCAAAATGTTTTCAACACTGTAGAAACATGGTTTACCAAATGTTGCCTCCTTCTTAATGCCAAAAAAACAAAACTCCTTCTCTTTACACCCACTACTAGGTCCTCCACCTTAGATTTCTCAATCTCTTCAAATAATGGCACTGTTATTTTCCCAGACTCTACCACTAAACTTTTAGGAATAACCATTGACAATAACCTCTCATTTGATTACCATATAAATAACACCGTTAAAATAGTCAACAGAAAAATAGGCTCCTTATATAGAATAAAACCTTTTTTAATCCCAGCAGTCAGAGCCAAGATCGCTCACTCTCATCTAAGCTCAACCCTTCTGTATGCTTCACCTATTTTTACCAACCTTAAGAAAACTAACCTTAACAAATTAGCAACTTCCTATAATAACATTGCCAGATTCGCTACTGGCAATCCCTTCAGAACCCACCACTGTTCTAATCTTAGGCAACTACATTGGCTGAAATTCCAAAACCATCTGATAATCCCCCAACTCACAATTGCCCACAAGATATTTTACCAACCCAATAACACCCCTATACTCTCAAAGCTCTTAATCCCATTAATAATCTGAACTCCCTACGTTCTTCTAGCAAACTCCTTGCTAGCATAACAAAGTCTAATAATACGGCTGGTGACTCTCTGTTTACCAACACAGCAGGAAAAAACTGGAACCTGTTACCCAGTGAACTAACTCTAATTACATCCTTGCCACTCTTTAAACAAAAACTTAAAAAACACCTCCAAATGCACTGGTTATGCCCTTGTAGTAACCCTGACTAACCACCCTCTTCACCTCTGTTTCTTCCTCTTGTAACCAAACTTCCAAACATTTAAATGCTTAGTCTTGTAAGACTGACACTATTTAAACTCTAATCAACTTATTGTTTAAATCCTTCTACCTGATGTGAACAATTGTGTATAATTCTTACTGTATTACATTTGTTTTAGCTTTCTTAAGTAATATTATGTTTACTGTAGCTTTCCTCAAGTGTTTTTATCTCTAGAATGTAACAATTACCTGTTTTATTTTGTTTATTAATCCTTTATTTACCATGTAACAATATTTCTATACTTTTGTATATCTGTGGGGAGCTTTTCTCCCCGGGCCTCTACTAAAAATGGAAATATATCCAGCTAGACTAGGCCCGGTCAACAAATGTAAAATAAATAAGAAAATAAATAAATGTAGCCTATCTAATTACTCAAGGGTTCGCATCTAGAAATAAAGAGGTTATAGTGCCTCTCTACTCGTCACTCATCAGACCCATCATAGAGTACAATACCCCATTTGGGATGTGCCTCACAAGACACTTCCAAGAGCTGTAAAGACCACAAAAGTACCTTACCAAGAGGATTACTGCCCTCAAACATATGTCCTATGCAGCCCGACTGGAAAAACTCTGGCTGTACTCAGTGGCATATCGCTTACTCTGAGGTGATCTCTGCCTGACTTATAAAGCCATGTCCAACTCAGAATTGATGGACATGCTCCACCTAAAGAAATCCAAGTCACTGCGAGCCACTCGCTCTAGTGAGCTAAACCTCGCCACAACAATAAATAGAATATGCTGGAGGGATAGATTCCTGTCACAGAGATTCCCCATGCTTTGGAACAAAATTCCTAACTACATTAGGCAGAGACCCTCACTAACACTCTTCAAAAGAAACCTTGACAAGTGGATGGGTAACAGAAAATACACCCCTGGGATCACTTCATTGGCTCTTCTTGACAGAGGCTCAGTTAATTAATCAATGGGGCAGTGAAAGCTGACAAACTCTGGCTAGGCTTATAAATGCCCTTGGGCAGATAGCCTAGTACCTACCTATGAACCTATGAACATGCCTTAACATCTCAT
This sequence comes from Protopterus annectens, assembly GCF_019279795.1. NCBI lineage: Eukaryota > Metazoa > Chordata > Ceratodontiformes > Protopteridae > Protopterus > Protopterus annectens. The sequence goes on from NC_056729.1 coordinate 1,369,454,137, forward strand.
TTTGCATGAAAGGCTTAGTAGTCCAGGGACATGCGTCATATCAAAGGGTTATTGCTGTCTTTTCTTATACAGCAGTGCCTGCTATTTATTTATTTAGATTTTCTTTATTCAACTGTTTACCCGGTAAATGGTCTGGTTTTCAGACTCTTTCCAGCCCCACCCCTGCAAAAAAATTATCTCTGAGGTTTACTGAAAGTTTTTTCAGCATATTTTTCTGTAAACTTTCTTTTGTGGAAAGTGGGTTTGACCGATCAACATGATTCAATTAAAGAGATATTTGTGCTGTGTTTGCAGTAGTTTGATTTAGGTTGATGGACTAATTTTTTTCTAGAATTTTGTAGCATGGCAAAAATTAAGCAATTTGAAATGTAAATTCAGAATCTTACATGATCTTCATGCTAAAAAATAACAAGTAGGTCAGTAAAGTCATCTCAGTACTATCTACTGTATGAAAATTAAGTATAAGCATTAAAAGAGATACATTTTCATAATGCACAGGTACTTCAACAGATTATCAGTTTAAACAACATTCCTTCAGAATAACAATGAAATTAACAAATACAACTGGATAAAACATTTAAAACAGCCAGTGAGATAGTGATGCAATGTACCAAACACAATCTCTTCAGAACAGGCTTAAATATTGTTTGATTTATTCAACCATGGTGACTTTGTATGCGTCAAGGAATGCAATACATACATACTCCTGCAATTTAGTTAGGCCCACAAAATCTCTGTGTCTATTATATGCATAAAATGCAGCATTAGCACAATTGTGAAATGCAGAACTTAAAAACCCAGAAATTTCTATGACTTGATGTGCTTACACAAAGCTTTTGTTTCCATTTGTCTCCCGATGTCCAATTAAAGCTCAGAAATACATTCTTTTAAATTTTAATAGTCTTGCCAACACAGAAATCAGGGCATGCATTGTACAGTGCTACATGTACTACATTTTTAGTGCTGCAGTCAGCAAAATGACAGTTTAAACCTTAGTAGTGGCAGGATGTGTAATCACTTGTTGCAAGTAATATACATGCAAAAAAATAAATAAATAAATATAACATTTTTACAGTCCCTGTGCCAAGCTGCACAGACGTACAGCATATCCTCTGATTAAGATTCCAGGGATGCTTAAAAACAAACCTCTACAGTTCAAGCAACGTTGGAAAAAGCCGGAAAAAAATCCTAGTTGTTCCCATTGGTCGTTGTTATCGCCTGGAAATTATTGATGGATGTAACAGGGAAGCCAGGTTTTCAAGTTGATTTTTTTCAAACTGCCTTCTTTTGGAGAATGAACTTTTTCCCCTTTTGAAGTAAGCCATGCAGACAGGGTTGTGCCTTATTTGTCCAGAGACCAATGAGAAATAACTTGTCATGAAATAAGATAAGGGTGTTTAGAGAAAGGGTGTTTAGAGAAACCTTGACGAGTGGATGGGAAACGGAAAGTTTACCCCAGGGATCACTTCAATGGCTCTGCTGGATAGAGACACAGGGAACTAATCTAAGGGGGCGGCGAAAGCCAACACATTCCAGCTAGGCTTATAAATGCCTTTGGGCAGATAGCCTAGTACCCACCTATGAACCTATAAACCTATGAACCTAAGAAGGAAATGAAGGGCTGTATTGCACCATTTTCCAGCAGTCCACTATTTCATCGGTCATTTTACCATCACAGACTATATTAATAACACTGATTATACAAATCTACATTTTGCAAGGGTTCCCATCAACCTTGATATGTGTGTTCTTCCCTGACATCCCCAAGCTCAAAAGTACTAAGAATGAAATTGCAACAATTGGGACCAAAACAGAATAACTGTATTTTCCTTTTTCATGAAGATGGTGTGACCTCAGAGAAAGTATAATTAGAGATCTGGGAGTTGGGGTCTGTGTCCCTTGTTGGGAGATGCAGGAATGTCATAGCCCTCTGAAAAACAAAAAAAACACTTTACTGTTGTACAAAGATTTCTACCTGAAATTAGGTGAGGGGGAAGTATGTTGAGTAGGTACCTTTAAGAACAATTAGTATTCAAAGAGAGGTTAGACTTATCTGTATGTTTACTGCTATACTAGGGTAGCTGAGGAATGTGACTGGGTAACTTTTGAGTCCAATAACAGAAGCAGTGTTTCAAGTTAGGGTACTTAGCAAAAAGTGAAAAAAAATACATAAATGTGAAAACAACTATATCATAGTTCTCCATGGTAAGCCCATGTTCCCATTTTAATGAGCTTACATGGATAATGCATGTTTTATTTTCACACTGTTAAACTTATATAGCTGTATAAGTTGCACACAGCAAATATGAACAACAGTGGATGCAATTAATAAGACTGAGGTATTCTACTAAGCATCTTTATAATTCTGAAACTATGATCCAGGATGTTACCTTTGAGGAAAATTAAGTATACAAAAAATGTTACACCTTTTTTTTTCAAATGTTAGCAACAGCGCAAAACAAACTATTCCACAAAAAGATTAGAAAGCATAAAGTGAGTAGATGTCCATGGTGCCCCAGTCCCTTAAAGCCCAGTCAGAAATCAAGAAAAAAGCATGCAAAAGTGGAAATCTTGCAATTACTCCACTTACCTCCAAGAATTTCTCATATTTGTATTAGAAGAAAGCATAGCAATAAATGATGCCAAATCTAGCTATTTTAGGAAAATACAACCTACTTAAAAAAGCCACTCAAAATCCTTTTGGAAGGTAACAAAACAACTAATTAAGCCAAATGACAAACATTAGGCTATAGTAACCATAAAGGAAGCACTACATTTACTGGACTAAATCACATTGGCAAATATGGTAGCACTACCAAAAACTAGGCATAGCATTAATAAAACCACTAAAGAATCACCAGAATGTAAACGCTAGCTGCCAGTATTAAAATCTGCAGCTAGACTCCATTAAAACACTGAATTTATTAAGTTTTACATATAAATTAAGCACTTCCATCCAAACTTCATCATGACTTAATCAGAATCTGATAAAGTCCTGATGAAGTTTGGATGAAAGCTTATATATATATATATATATATATATATATATATATATATATATATATATATATATGGATCTACTTCGAAACATTGAGTAACAGTTAACCAAACGGCATAATTCTGAGACAATAATTGCAAAAATGATGATGCAGAGCTGTGTTCTGCAGTGATTATCACTCTGATGAAGTTCCAAAGTGGGGAAGTTCCTCATCAACACTCTACTTCATTGTCCAGGGGACCTGTTGTCTTGCTATGTCTGGCCATCCCAGTGCATGGACACCTAGTAGCTCCGTAACTGGTCCACAAGGGATATTATGTATGACACCTATGTCCTTGCTTCCCATAGTCTCCATCTTTGCTTCCATTGACAGCTAAATCCAAACACCCAGGTTGTGTAGACAGCTATATGTCCATTTGTCATGTTCAACATCTGTGTAAATGATGGCAACTGTGACCTGCACTGCTCTCCCTCCAGTGTGATGTATACAGACATATATGGAAATGACTGATGCAAAGTGTGGCTCAACCAAGCACTGGCCAGTATAGCATTTTTAATAACGCTGCATGCATCAGTTTGTTCTTTGTGAGACCACATTGCCACTGCATAGTTGTCATGGCCCACAGAGGTGAAATAAATACTGGTATCATAAAAGCCACCCATGGTAGTGACTTTTGCCTCAGCCATGTTGGAGAATTAGATGTACTTCCACATGTGTCACCAGTTAATCAAGGAACATCTTAAGTATTCTACATCCTGATGCTGGTGAAATATCCTTTGTATCCCCCATTTGTCTCTAGAAGGCCCTTCTAGGCTAGCTGGATTATCAAGAGCTACACATACCTTGGTATCTACTGGTATTGAAGGACACACATTCCTCCAGATCTGTGTTGTAGGCCATATAGGCATTTCTTTATGATTCCATGAGGACATCTTGACATGATAAATAAATGCCAGTACTGATCCCATCTGAAGTGTCCAGTCTGTGGTGATTAACAGTAGCAAGCTGCTTATTACATTTGTGGCAAACAGTTTGCTACACTTTCAGTGTGCAAAAGAGATTTTTTTCACTCTTCAGTTTTAAAAAGGTTTTTTTTTGTTATCAAGAAATGGCAGTGTGGTACCTAAATATGTAAATGGAATGGTAGTGTAGGAACAAGCATTGACCTAACCACTTTAAAATGGCAACTTGGTTCATAGGTTCATAGGTGTGTACTAGGCTAATGGCCCTGGAGCCTTTACAAGCCTAGCCTATAAGAATAAACGGGCATCATGCCACCCAACCTTAGTTCCTAGTGCCTCTGTCGAGTAGAGCCACTGGAGTGATCCCCGGGGAGAATTTTCTATTTCCCATCCACTCATCAAGATTTCTCTTGAAGAGGGCCAGTGAGGTGCTCTGTTTGACATGTATGGGAAGCCTGTTCCATAGCATGGGCAGTCTCTGGATTATGAACCTGTCTCTCCAGCATGTTTTGTTTATTGTGGTAATGAGACTGAGGTCTCTGGAGCATGTGGTGTGGAGGGATTGGGATTTCTTTAGATGTAGCAGTTGTAACAGAGCTGGGTCAGACATGGCATTGTAAGTCAAGCAGAGATCGCCTCTAAGTATGTGATATGAGACAGAGAATAGTTGGAGTTTTTTGAGTCTGTCCATATGGGACAAGTGTTTAAGGCCTAGGATCCTCTTTGTGAGTTACTTTTGCAGCCTCTCCATTTCTTGCAGGTGTCTAGTGAGGTACATGCCAAATGGGACATTGTACTCAATCACTGGCCTAATGAGGGAAGAGTAGAGAGAGAGACAATGACTTCTTTCTTCCTGGATGCAAAACCCTTAGTAAGGAGATGTGCCACATAGGACTTTCTGACCACAGTGGCAATGTGGTGGTCAAAAGAAAGGTTGCTGTCAACCTGTGTTCCCAGATCTCTTATAATGCCTTCTGTGTTCAGTGGACTACCATCGATGTGGTAATTCATGGGAACTGGGTTTTTCCCAAAGGGGATGACGACACATTTTTTGGCATTGAGCTTAAGACCATGGTTCTAACACCAGTCATTGATCTCAGTGAGGCCTTTCTGTAGGATGTCAACATCACTTGGGGAGTTAATAATAGCTCCCAACTTGCAATCGTCTGTGAACTTTGTCAGCCAGAGTCCCTTGGTGTTGGCCTGGACTTCAGAGAAGTCGTTAACAAACAGGAGAGGACCCAGGATCAAACCCTGTAGGACTCCACTTGTGACTGATCGGCAGTCTGAGTTGGAGTCAGCTACTTTCACACTGTGGGTTCTGTGAGCCAGTTTGCAACCCACCTAGTGATATAGGAGTTGATGCCTAGCTTAGTGAGGGTGTTTATGATTCCTGAGTGGGGAATGGTATCAAAGGCCTTGGCCAGATCAAGTTAGGCTGCATGAACCACCTTGCCTTCATCCACAGCTCTGGTAACTGACTCAAAGAAGTCAACTAGGCATGATCTACCCTTCACAAAACCAAACTGTGTGGGATCCAGAATTTGGAAAGTCCCTATATCTTTGTTTATTAGGTCCATAATGATGTGTTCCATAGATTTGCATATCAGACTTGTCAGGCTAATGGGACGATAGTTCCCAGGGTCTGTAGTCACTCCTCCTTTATGAAGAGGGATGACTGTAGCAGTGCACCATTTGATAGGGTCAAAGCCTGAGGTGAGGCTGTGATTGAACAGGGCACACAGGTGAGGTGTCAGTTCACTCTGTTGCTCATGCAGAACACAGCCAGGGATATTGTCAGGTCCCATAGAAACTGTATTCTTGGCCTTGGACAGTGCTGTTTTAACCTATGCAGCAGTAATACTGGGTGCCTGGCAATCTACTGGTATTGTGATTGGTCCTTTGGGGGGGGGGTAAAGTTAGCACTGAATCTGTCGGCCAGTATATTGGCAATATCTGATGGCTTGGTATAGGAGGTACCACTGTTCAGTAGCTCAGGGCAAATCTAGGTATTGCAGTGGAGATTCTTTACATAACTATGAAATTTTACTATCTGCTGCAATTCTGTTCTCATAGCTAGCTTTAGAAGATTTGATGAGGGAACTCAACTTTTTGTTGAGGCTTATAAGGGAGTTTTTCTAGTTTTGGGACTTCACCTTATTATGCATCAGTTTCCTCCTTCTGCTGTAGAGTTTGTTTATGGCAGGGGACCATCAGATTGGCTTCCTTTTTTTGGAGGAGATCATCTTGATTCTTTTGGGTATAGCGAGATCCATGCATTTGTGTACGTGTTCGTACAGTGCGTTGGTGTATGATTCGGCGATCATGCAAATATTCTCCATTTGCATGGGTGCCATGAAATTAACCACCTCTGTTTTAAGGAGACCAAAGTTAGCTTTGGAGAAGTTTTTCATGGTGGTTACCTTTGGGGGGGGGGTGTGGCTTTCCAAGGTGATTAGTTTGTGGTCGGATCTAACCAGGGAGGAGTTGACTATTGGTGTAGAGCAACGATCGCCCATGTAAGTAATGACCAGGTCAAGGATGTTGGCACCTCTAGTGGGGGTAAGAACGAGCTGATCCAGGGCATTGGAATTAATGAATTCCAGGAAACGTTGGGAAAGTCTATTAGTACATGAGTAGTTTTCCCAATTAATGGAGGGGTAGTTGAAATTGCCCAGTATGAGAGTGTTAGGTTGGACCCTAATATTCTCCAGGGTGCTTAGGAATGTGGAATGTGAGGCTTGGGACATGGTTGAGGACCTATAGCAGGCTGCAACCTGAGTCACTGGCTTACTCAATGTTAGCTGCACCTGAAGTATCTTTGATGCATTATGTTGGGCTACCAGTCTGGAGGTGTGCACATCCTTTATGAATATGGAAACACCACTGCCTTTGGAGCTTCGGTCCAAGTTTTGTTCAGATATGAGCCTGACCAAAGAACTCTGGGGTTGACAGGTTATAGTGGTCTACAACAGAGGTTATTAATTAAGACTTGATGACATCTAGGGGTCACAGATTTTGGTAGACTTACAATATTTTAGCCTTGGTTTATAAAATATTCTATCCATCTTCAGAGCATTAAATGACACACTGTCAAAAATGAGCAAGCAATATGAAAAGTTAAAACCGAAACAGTAAAGAAGATACTGTTTTCAAATATATAATGCCTACTGGATAAAAATATTTAAAATTAGATTTTTGGTATAGGTATTAGTTGCATCTGTAAGTATGCTGGCCCTCACATGCAGATAAATAGTGCTCCACCAAACACAGTCACACTTTACGTGGTTACTATTGTTCTTGGCAGCATTTACACTGGTTCATTTTCCTTCACAATTATTTTTCCTCTATCAGATCTCCATTAAGAGAAGGTATCAGAGCTGAGGTAACTATGTTTTTTTTAAACAGTCATTGAGGAAATCTTCAAATTGCTTCACAGTAGGTTGGTTAGGTTTGGCTATCAAAGCTGTCAGTTCGACCCAGACTGAAGTCCACATGATACTGCAGCCTGAAACAAAACAGTGCACACAAATTTCTAAGCTTTAAAATAAATCAGTTATATTGACAAAGGTTTGGGTGTTTTATACTGACCGTACAAAAACACACATATATATGCAAGCATAAACAGACACACAGACACACACACACAGACACACACACACACACACACACACACACACACATACACACACACACACACACACACACACACACACACACACACGCTCACACGCTCACGCACACGCACACACATGCGCACACGCACACACACACACATGCACGCACAAACACACACACACACACACACACACACATATATGCATGTTTTGAAATAAGCACTAACTAGTAAAATAGATATATTTCTTTCCAAAAAGGTGCAGTTCTTATCTAATTAAAGTGATACACAACAGAACAAGAAATATGTAATACAACCTGAAAACTATGTTTTACCAGTTGAAACATGTATAAGGCAGCTGGCTGCGATCCAGAAGATTCCTCCTACATTCACAGCCCAGAAGTGAAAGCTAAGTTTAGGACAGGGTCTCTCAAACAACGAGGCCTACATTTCTGAGATGATCCTAATCTTTTTCTTAAGAGGAATCTGAAAGATTCAGTATTTTAAAATGCAGACTTATAATTCTTCTATAATGAATTCATTTTATATATAAATAAATGCATGCATTTATATCTGCATTTGAAATTAAAATTAAAGAATATGAAATTAAAGATGAAAAAAAATCATTCTAATTTTAAAGCATTTGATGAAAAGACAGTAGATGAATGTACGGGTGGGGTGTCGTTATAGAAAAATAAAACAGGTATTTGTCAGATATAAAATGTTGTATTTCAATTGCGATACAAATTAGCCTGTGAATAGTTGGAAAATGAACTCTGGTGGATGACTGGAACCTATGTTCATTAGTCCTTACCTCAAACGGGGTACCCCTTACTGGGAGCAGGTGGTCTGCATCATTTTATTATATTTTTATACCATCAGTTCCAGCTATTGACTATCGCTTAGTCAATAGCAAGAATGAGCTAAAAGGTCATAAACCTTCTTTAATATTTAAAAAATATAAATTAAGGAGATGAGACATGAATACTTAAATTCCTCAAGTAGTATCTTAATGGTTGTATTCATTTCGTGGATCAGATTTAATTCTCCTGAGATGGTTGCTACAATTCAGTAACTATTTCCCCAAGGTGTGTCAATATCAAAGTTGATCGTAATAGTTGATTGTAATAGTTAATTATTACAATGAGTAGGTACAAAGGCTACAGCTCCATGCATAAAGAGCTTTACCCCCCCCAAAAAAAATGCTAGTGTAAGTTTTATTTATTTATTTTTTGCATTTACTATTTGGTAATCCGGTAGGTGGACCTGGTCTAAAGACCCTTTTCAGGAAGGACACAGGCTCAAAGGCAATAAACAGTGCAAGTAAACTTAAGTTATATTCAGATATGATAGATTGTTAGGTTTACACAGCTGAAAAACTTTACAGTTCATATACAGATATGCATTTTTTACAAAGTAAAATGTCTAATAAAGCATCCTGTTTACATAAGGTTTTATCATTTTATATGGGTTGCAAAATTGTTTGGCTACAAGAAATTGTTTTTAAAAGTTTAAAATTGAATTTCCTTGTAAAGAAAAACTGAAATGGAAGTGAATTAAAAAATAGAGATTACAGAGATAGGCCTAGACACTAAGAAAAGAACACAGGAGTAAGAAAAGTTAAATGGCAAAGGAAAACAGTTGAAAGACTGTAAGCATTTAGAATTTTACACCTTTTAAAGAGTTTAGCCATTATCCCTAAAGCATTTACAAGCGACTTCCTTGAAGAGGTACTCAGAAGAGGATTTCTTAAATGTAGTAAGAGTACCTTGATACCTAATTTCAGCTGGTAGTTTGTTCTAGAGAGCAAAGTCTGTTTGTGAGAGGGCTTGTTCATTAATGACTGTTTGAAAATGGGGGACAGCTGCATGTTACTAAGATATCCTTTGAATTCGGTAGGAAAACAGAAAGTTTCCTGACTGGGACTTTTCTTACCAGAGAGGAGCAGTAGTCAACATTTGGAGTTTTATATAGTTATGAGAGTGTCTCATGAAACAGTGAAGACTCATGTGAGCGACCCTCTAAAGACGCAAATGGTCATACGAATGAACACTCAAAAAATGGACAATTATTATTATCTATATTTTTAAAGGGGGCAAACCTCCCCTGTACCCCCACAACCCCTGCTAATTATAAATACTAACTCCAAGATTGAACAACAGCTGAGTAAGGGCAAATTCTCTTATCACAGGATCATATGATCATAGGAGGTTACTAGGCTATTGGCCCTGAGGCCCTTATAAGCCTAGCCAAGAGTTTAGCCCATGTTTAGACAAATCAGCACCCAATACTAGGCTATTGGCCCTGAGGCCCTTATAAGCCTAGCCAAAAGTTTAGCCCATGTTTAGACAAATCAGCACCCAACGCCCTTGTCCAGCATTGAGTGCTGATTTGTCTAAACATGGGCTAAACTCTTGGCTAGGGTTATAAGGGCCTCAAGGCCAATAGCCTAGTAACCTCCTATGATCCTATGATAAGATAATTTACCCTTACTCAGCTGTTGTGCAATCTTGGAGTTAGTATATATAACTAGCAGGGGTTGTGGGGGTACCCCACTGTACCACAATCCCATTCAAAAGACTGCCGGCAGTAACTCCATTAGGAGGAACGTTCACTTATATGAACATTCACTTCTTCACAGCACAAAAAAAATTGCTCAAGTGAGCATTCACTCTTCCTAATTGTAATGTTAGGTACATGTAAAATAAGTGGGCCTTTCAGTATCGGGGAACCAATTTAGGTCATTTGGAAGGTTGCAGTGGTGTACATAAATGTCAGCAAGTAGAGCAAATTTGGCAATTTTATTCTCAGTGATTTGAAGAATTTGAGTGTTATAAACAGAGTGTAAAGATAGTTCAGGAAGACAGTATTCTAGTTTAGGGAGAAGGACATTCGTAGCCAGTGGTTTGTTAGCAGTAGGAACAAGTAGGTGATGTATCGCATAGTAGAGTTTTAGTTATGAGAGGACTTTATTAATGATATTAATAGTGTGGGTTGTGAAGCTTAATAGAGTCAAGGGTTAGGCCTAAATATTTGCACTTGATTATAAAAGGAATAATATGGTTGTTATTATCTGAAATAGTAAGGACAGGAAATTGTAAAGATTCCATGTGCTGATTCAAACACATGCTTTCATTTAAAAAGGCATTCACATTCAATCTCCATTAAAGAAACTAACCTGCTCCCCAGTAAAACAGCTATGTTACTATAAATGACATATGTATTTACATATCAGTTCTAGGAGCATCTCTGTTGTAACAGGTGCTTTGAACACATCAAAGTACTATGAATGGTGCTGATGCAGGTTAACACACATGAGACAACACACACTGCATTCTCAGAGAATCTCATTACTGTGGATCTGGGCTGGCTTGTGTTCTGCTGTACATCACAGTACACCATAAACCATACAGAACCTGTCCAAACAACTGCTTGTATTGTGAGTGTACCACGTGGATGGGATAGGATGGAATAGAGATACCTTTTTCTCACACCACCTGGATGCCTTGGTGTCCCTAATAGCTCACCAACTTGCAGCTCTCTTGTATCATTCATAGGTAGTTAATAGGCTTCAAGTCCAAGAGACTATTAAAGAGCTTATCCCAAATTCCCAGTTGCCCCCAAACACCGTCTGGTTAAATGACTTGTTCAAGGGCAAGTAGTAAGTAAATAAGGACTATAGGAATCAAGCTGTGTAATTCAGGAACTACAGCTCACAGCCTTACTCTCTGTGCCAACATGTGAGTGGAAAATCCCCAGCACACCCTGAATGTATACACACTGATTCCAGTATTCCATAACACTGGAGAAATAAGAAAGTCCCAAAAATAGCAAACAACAATCTCAAGCAATCCTTTTTTTTGTTATTACATGACTGAGCAAGTTTTTCTTTTCTTTTTTTTTTTTTTTGTGATTCACAGCCTAAAACATGCTGAGAAGGTACACAGTACTCTATCCATCCATCCAGACAGCCATCCATCCATCCATGAAGTAGAAATTCCTCCTGTCACACACTAACACTCAATAAAGATCTTTTAACATAAAAATATATGTGATGATTGTTAGGTTTTCTTCACTCTCTCTCCCACTACTAAACGCTAACCACTTAAAAGAAAATACTGTGGAAAACAACTTTAAAAATGCATAATAAATCTACCAAACCTGTAACCATACACACTGATGCAAATGTGGACAATATTGGGTTTGTTTGTTTGTCTTTTCCTGATTAGGGGTCGTCACAATGGAACTCCGGTCCGCTGATGATTGGCAGTAGATTTTTATGGTGCCGAGTTGCCAGCCTGACACCCAACCTTCAGCTAAGGCACGCCCATTCACGCATGTCTTTCGGAGGCCACTCAACTGCAGGGAGGACATGCAGATTCCACACAGAAGGTACTCCAGCCGAGAATCAAACAGGAGAACCTCTTGCTGTGAAGCAACAACGCTACCGCTGTACCATATTTTTTTAAATGTTTTTATTAAAATTAATATTAAAGGAAACTAAAAATTACAAATTGAATAGTTCACTCACTCTTGCCAGCTAATCAAAGAAGGAATGTTTTATCATTACAAATTGGTAAATAGTACAATTACGCAATGTACTGTACAAGTATCATAATGTGCAATGTCATAAGCATGTGTAGAACATTACTAAGCTGTCCCCAGACACTTGTATCAGGGGTATAATACAATGCAACTAAGAAATGTCATTTTAAGTAATATTTTTGTATAATACCAATTTATCATGTTCATGTGTGGATAAAGCAGGTTTACATATAGCTGTCATCCTTTAGTCATTTGGACTTTACTCTCAAGACCAAGCCACACGACCATGTGTGAACCCTGCAATACCCACACATGAGCATACTATAGTGCTAAAAGTGGCACTGATTAGGAACATTAATACAGACTTTCCAACTGAGTACTGCATCACACCCCCTTGAGGCATTCCGTTTTGTGTTTTGTACTAGCTTTCAGGAGGCCAAATACTCTAGCCACCATAGTGAGTGTTTGGGTTTGATCACATTTACCACATCCCAGCAAACTGTTGGGGGGTAATAGATAAGGGTCATCATCTAGGTTATCAGTAGGAAGGCTGTATCCATCCATCCATTCATCCATCCATCCATCCATCCATCCGTTCGTCCCTCCACAACCCTTTTTTTCCCACTTTTGCACATGGGGTTAGGGTGTCACTTGAACAGTGACAATCATCTAGAGCTAAGGTTCACACTATTGGGTCAGTAGCCCTGCCACAGTTGCCTTTGCATACCATATACACAATTGCACACTCACATCTACAGCCAGTTTCGAGTGTCTACCCTTTGTCTGTAACAGGTTCCCCACCAATTTCAAGCAGAGCTCCTCCATAATCCAATTTGAATGTAAATTGGACAGTTGGATGGAAAAAAGGAAACTCATCCCATGTTTATCACCTTTGCCTATAATGGATGCAAGGAGACAGTAAATGGTTCATCGCCCAGGCCCCTGCTTGTAAATGTTTCATCTCCTAGGTCCCTGATCAAAAATGTATCTGTCATGCCCCTGATTACACTTATCAAGGATACCAGAACTTGTCAGAGATTTGGGATGCATTACTTGGCTTAAAAAGGCCCTACTGCTCATTAGCCTATTACTCACCTGTGAACCTATTATCAAGAAATGATAAAAAAGAGAACTGCTATATCATACCCATTGCATCCCCACATCTGGGTTCCAAGTGCACCCATTATTTCTGTGATATATAACTTGTGCACTAGCAAATACTTAAAGGTCATTATGCAAAATCATACTGCTTATACTTTAGGTCTAACCCCTAAATCCTCCTCTGCACCTATCAGTCTGATGCTCCCAGACAGAAATAATAAACATCCTCTGCATAATGTAGTGCAGTAGGTTCTGGGGTATTAGGGCCAAGTGTCCCCACCCAAATTTCAGGCTTGTACCCTTGCAGCCAAGCCAAACAAAATCTAATTCCCTTAGTTGTATCTCATTGATTATACATGGAAATAAACTCGTGAAATTATGGAACACATTGGAATACACACACACACACACACACACACACACACACACACACACACACACACACACACACACACACACACACACAGAAACACCTTTAAAAGGCCAAGAGATAATCCAACTACCGCTCCATAAAATGCACAGTAGGTTGCATGATGCCCTGTCCCTTAACACCCTTATCTACTTATAACATACCCAGCCTAAAAGCAGTAAGCTGCAACCTCAGAATGCCCAAAATATAACCTATAGTTGTGACATCTCCATTTCCTGCTATAGCATATACACCAGATGCACATACAGAAACAAACTCTTCAGCTTAGGCAGAATCAACAAAACCCTCTACAGCTTGGTCACTGTATGTTAATCCCGTAGTAACACAACCTGCTTCCCTTTAATGAGGCATCTCATGCAATTGCACATGTTATCATTCGCAGAGCGAAAACAATTCATCCCAAATTCAAGAGTACTTTCTCTAAAACTAAACAGTCTTGTATGTAAAAAAATTGAGTGCCCCACTAATGCCTTACCATTTATAGGTTCATATGTTAATAAGTAAGTACTAGGTTAGGTGCCCGTGTGAGCCATTTTAAGCCTCAAAATAACCTATCCCTTATGCTTATAGATTGGCCTTACCTATACCATGGTCAGTAATTATATTACCCCTAATGAGAATTACAGGTATCATACCACAAATAATTTGAGGGAACCCATACAAGGAATAAAGCAGTTAGGAACTGCCTCTTAGTTCACAGGTTGATATGTGTATACTAGGCTAACAACCACAAGGGCCTTTTAAAGCCTACTCAGCCATCCCAAATATCTGACAAATTCTGGTACCCTTGAAAAGTATAAGTAGATTCCCAGGAGATGAGACATTTATATGCTGCCTGTATTCATTAGGCTAACAAGCACAAGGGCCTTTTTAAACCTAGCCAGGCATCCCAAATCTCTGACAAGTTCTGGTACCCTTGAAAAGTGTAAGGAGAGGCCTGTGAGATGAACCATTTATATGCTGCCTGTGTCCATTAGAGACATAGGTGCCAAACCAGGTAGAAATTTCCTGTCCACAATTCAACTGTCCAATTTCCACTTGAACTGGGTTAGGTAGGATCTCTGCTTCACATGGATGGGGAGCCTGTTCCATAGAAGGGGTAGTCTCTGGGATGCATACCTGTCTGTCCAGCAGGTCCTATTTATATCACAGGAAAGGTTTAAATCTTTGGAACAGGTAATTCTGGTGCTGTTTGTTTTGCAGATATGTAGGAGGTCCATCAGGGAGGGATCTGACAATGTCTTGTATGCCAGGCATAGATCTCCCCTCAACAGCTTGTAGGAGGCAAAATACAGGGAGGGGGCTTTGCAGTATTCTGCATATGACATGTTACTTACCCCCTGTATTCTTGTGCACATTAAAATTGTTGGATATGCCTGGTTAGGTACATACCAAAGGGGGCACTGTACTCAGTGATAGGTCTGATGAATGCTAAATACAGTAGAACAATAATCTCCTTGGACCAAGATGCCATACCGTTGTTTATAAGTTCCTCAACATAAAATTATTTTCTCACTACTGCAGACACGTGATGTTCAAAGGCTATATTACTGCATATATGTGTCCCCAAGTCCCAGATTACTGTGTCAATTCTAAGGGGAGTATTGTCAATGTGATAGTTAACAGGGGAGGATGACTTCCATAAGAATACAGGTATGCATTTCTTGGCATTTCATTTTAGTCCATGTCTCTGACACAAATTATTTATCTGTGTCATTCCTTCCTGAGAACATTAGTGTCAGTGGGGATTCTATGACTGCTCGTAATCTGCAGTAATCTACAAAATTAGCCAGCCAGAGGTCCTTGACATTGACCTTGGCTTCAAAGAAGTAAATCCAAAAAGGAGTGGTCCCAGTACTGATCCATAAGGGAGTCTGATTTTGAGTGGCCTCTTATTAAGTCAAAGTAAACTTTATTGTCATTTAGACCCACACACAAGTGCAGGCTAAATGAAATTTTGTTGCTTCGAGCACAATGTGCAGACCAAAAACATATATAAAAATATATATTTGATTTATTTGTGCTGTCTGTTACTGTTGTGACTGAGCTACTTTTTCAAAGCAATCTACGGATTAACTATATTTCATTGCTATCTACTGCAATTCATTACTGTTTAACTGCATTTTACTGCATTTCATATTTCGTAACTATATTTTTTCATACTGCGAGTTCTACTCTTTTGACTATAAGTGATCTGTGCTTCATTGTGAGTTTTTGTACTGAGTTCTTAACCTTAAAATTGAGTAGCATAGTCTAGATACAGGTCTGCTGCATCCAGAGCTTCAGCTGCATGGTTCATAGCCCTTTTTGATGTATTCCAGCTACACGTTTCCCTCAGTAGCACTTGTGTTATCATCTAGTAGTACTAGTCGTAGACCTTCCTCCTTTTACCCTCTTACTTCTTTCAGTTTCTGACAAATACGGATGGACAATTTCCTACATTTGCTTCTGCCAGTCTGGTCGATATCAGCATCCTGAGACAGTGTAGCAACTGCCTCATGTACACGGACAACCCTCTACTACTACCACCTAGGAATACAATTTGTGAGAGATGCAAATACATCAAGCACCTAGTGTCATTGCTCTCTCCCCCACAAACCAGTATATCTGGCACTGAGAACGGTGGCAACATGAATACCACACCTCAAACACCACCCACACCTACACAACACACACCCACATATGCAGAGGTCCTCAACAAAAGTATACCTAAACAAAAGAGACCTCCAAGGCATAAACACACACAAACTCCACTGCCCACCACACCACACACCACACATTGTCCAAACACCTGTGTCTCACAGCCACTAAGGCCTAAACATAAGCCCAACATATTAGTCATAGGAGACTCCATTGTGAGACACACAGATGTGCCTCTCGCCAGGCTAGATAAGGAGAAAGTCACTGTTAGTTGTTTGTCGGGTGCCAGAATCTGCCATATCACCAATGCACTCAAATCTATCAACAGGTACTGTTATAACTCTGTCATAGTCCATGTTGGTGTGAATGACTTGAGACATACTTCCCTGGACTATATGAAGAGATACATGATTGAGCTCGCTGAGTGTGTGTGTCCCAGGCAGGTATGTTCCTAGCCTTAAGCATGCTTTCTACCATCACCCAGAATGATGCCTCATTACAAACAGAAAATGATTGACTTTAACAATTGGCTTAATTTCTGGTGTCATTCCAAGGTGATCCAGTACCTGACAGCCAGGGATGACATGTTTGACAAGCCTCGATGCTTTGCCAGAGATGCCCTGCATTTGTCTCCCTTGGGCTTCAGGCTCCTGGCAAAGGCTCTTGCCTCCACCATAATGCCTTTTATGGCAATGGCATGAGGTCAAAACTGCCAACATACATGTTTTCTTGTTTTTGGAAATGAATAAAAAGATTTACAAAAAAAATTAAAAAAAAAAGTAACTGAAATACTGGAGAGTAATGGCTGCAGCAAATTATAATCAGGAAACAATTGCATAGAAAGTCAATTATATGTCAACAATAGACACCCTTGTAAATACTTTATTTTGGCTTTAATGTTTGATATCTGTTTAGAGGTTTTAGCCAAAATTTTTAAATAATTTGTAAATACTTCACTGTCATAAATAACCTGTATACATGTTTCTTGTTTTTGGAAATGAATAAAAATGCTTTACAAAAAAAAAACTGCCAACATAAAAATTTCATCAAAACGTAAATTAAAGGTCATGCTGCTAAACGCTAGGAGTCTAAACATGAAACTGCACTCATTGCAAGCATTCTTAACCTTAGAAGAAGCTGACATTTGTGGAGTCACAGAAACCTGGTTCAAAGCTGCGGAGAGCACCCCAGCCATTCCAGGTTACACATCCTATCATTCATTCAGACCCCAAACCGTGGGCAGCAAAACAAAAGGAGGTGGAGTTGCAATATATACAAAAGACTCACCTCTAGGCTGGCCAAACAGTATGATGAAATACTCCAGGTGCAGTTAACAATTGAGAAGACCCCTATTCAAATCATAGCTAGCTACAGGCCTCCAACTCTGACTCAAGATGCCCACTCCACCAATCTGGACCTCTTCGAATCTATCAAGATTCAACCCTTTACCCTGATCCTGGGTGACTTTAACTATCCAACCATAGATTAGAAGAAATACTCATGCCAAAACACAAATGCCCAGAAATTTCTTGATTTTGCCAATGCAAAAGCTTTGGACCAGTTGGTTGACACCCCCACAAGAGGTGAAAATATCTTGGACTTGGTATTAACCAACATGAGTAACCACTGCACCATCCCTACAGTGTCATCATCCCTTGTAAGATCCAACCACAAAGCAGTCGCTTTCAAAGTCACCATCTCCACACACACACCCCACTCCACCCCACCCCCCAGCTAGGGTCAAACAAAAAAATTCTCCAAAGCTGATTACAACCTCCTGAGGGAAGGTATAAACAGCTTCACAGCCCCCTCCCCCTCCACAGGAACTGTCACATATGTCCAAACCTAAGCCAAAGTACTATATAAGCATTTATATAGCTGCATGGAATCAGGAATACCAGACAGAGCAAAATAATTCTCCTCAAGGAAGAATAAACCTGTCTGGTGGACATCTACAATAAATAAACTCTATAATAAAAAGAAAAAAATTGTTGTCCAGGACCAAGAAGGACCAAGAAGGAACAGGTGTCTAATTGGAAGCAATCTCTCCTTAGCCTGAACAAGCAAATAAGAGCACTAGTGAAATCCTCCAAAGCAAACTTTGAGTCCAAACTGGCTCCATCTACTAAGGACAATCATAAGGCTTTCTTCACATATGTCCGCAATCTCAACGGAAGCACCCAGATCTGCTTAGAACTGGTGGTCAAGGACACCACACATACACAAACCCCGTAGATATAGCCAACCTGCTGGCAAACAGGTTCAGTGAAAACTTCACTCCTCTGTGCCCCCCATCAGTAAAACAGGACATCCCCAGTACCTGTCCCCATCCCCTTAACTCTAGGGAGCAAGTCATCACTGCACTCTCAAAGGCAAAAAATACAGCCTCCATGGGACTCGATAACATCCCAGGCTGCATCCTACATGAACTCAGGCAGGAACTTGCAGTGCCATTAGGCACCCTATTCAATCAAAGCCTGAGTACCAGCTTTGTCCCAGCCTAGTGGAGGACAGCTACTGTCATCTCTTTGCACAAAGGTGGAGTGTCCACCAATTCAGAAAATTATAGACCCATCAACCTAACTAACCTGATCTGCAAGGCCATGGAGCGGATTATCATAGACCTCATTAACAAGGACATTGGCAACCTCCAGACACTTGATCCCATACAGTTTGGTTTTGTCAAGGGGAGGTCATGCCTGTTAAATTTGGTCGACTTCTTTGAGACAGTCACCAAGGCCAGAGATGAAGGTAAGACGGTGCACACCACCTACCTTGACCTGGCCAACGACTTCAATACTATTCCCCGCTCAAGTATAATAGACAAACTCTCTCAACTAGGCATCAATCCATACCTTACCAGATGGGTAGTAAACTGGCTCAATGACAGAGCCCATCTAGACAAAATAGGGGAAGCCACCTCAAGTAGTAGACCCGTAACAAGTGGTATACCCCAGGGATCGGTCTTGGGGCCTCTGCCGTTTGGGATACACGTCTCAGAGGTGCAGGCCAAATCTAGTGGGCTATGGCTGACCATGTTTGCAAATAACTGCAAGGTGTGTCCTGTCATCTATTCCCCTAGTGATGCGGACATCCTCCAAGAGGGTCGCACCCAAACAAATGACTGGTGCCTGAAACATGGCCTCAAACTGAATGCCAAAAAATGCATCATAATCCCTTTTGGGGAGAATGACATCCCCACAAATGATCATATTGATAATAAGGCACTAAGCACTCAATCAGTCGTGAGGGACATGGCACCCAGGTGGATAGCAAACTGACTTTTGACCACCATATTGCCTCTGTTGTACAGAAAGCTTTCTACATGGCCCACCTCATTAGTACAGGTATCTCATCCAGGGATGAGGTTAACATTCCTGTATTCTTCCCTTATAAGACCCATTATTGAGTACAATGCTCCTTTCGGGATGTACCTCACAAAGCTCATGCAGCAGCTGGAGAGACCACAGAGGTTCCTCACCCGGAGAATCCAGGGCCTCAGATATCTACCCTACATAAATAGGCTAAAAGCCATGTCCCTCTACTCAGTCTCCTACAAACACCTCAGAGGTGACCTCTGTCTGGCATACAAAGCAATCTCAGACCCACCCTGATGGGACTGCTGCATATCCATAAGTCAAGCTCCACTCAAGTAACCCACATGCGCGACCTCAGCCTGGTCTGTGACATCAATGGGCAGAGAACAGTTTAATCAATATGATCACAGTGTACAAAACGACAAGCTTTATTAGGGAACATAAATAATACTGAGCAAGTGAATACTAGAAATTTGGATTACACAGTGACTACTTTAAACCATGACCAGGTTAATGAACAGTATACAGAACAACACTGAAATTTTCAGAACGGAGACTCTCATTACAACTTGAGGCAGAATACCAGCCGCCTGAACAACTGCAATTACAACAATTTCAACAAACGGGGGAAGAGAGGGAGGTAAACATAACTGACTGCATTAATCAAAGAGACTGTTGTATTATGTTCAATGCGAATAGAGACTTCAAGATTTTTAACTACACTAATGTACAAATTGATTCTGTTTTAACTGAGTTACTTTCTAAAGGTAACGCGTTTGTACCTAGTAGTAAAGCTGACCTAGTTAAAACCATAACTGACTTGAAACTCTTCGTTAGGAAATTGAATTTGAAACTACTTTTTGGGGGAGATATGGTCAGGGACAACAATCTTCATGTTGCTAGTACTTTCTTACCACCAATGCACCCTGCTTTAACCTTGTTTGACAAAATGTGTGAAATAGACTTACAGAACATGTTGTCTTTGAATGCACATCAAAGAAATGTGACACAACATTTCTATAGATGAAAAACAAGCTTTAAATTGTATTAGAGAAGCAGGGGTTAGAATCATGCAATCTGACAAGGGTGGTGGCCTAGCTGTTATGCTAGAAGAGCAATACACTGTAAAAATGTTAAGAATACTAGGCAGTAATACATATCAGGAAAAGTCTAGAAATGAACTTAACCAAGCATATTCTAGGATTTGTTCATTTTTCAATGATTTGTTTATAGAAGGAAGAATTGACATGTCAACCTTAAATTATTTGACAATGCTCACACCTAGGATCCCAATACTTTTTGGGATCCCTAAGATTCACAAATCACTGACAGACCCACCCATGCGACCTTAATCGATGCTAGAAACAGCATTACCTACCCCTGTGTAAAATTAGTGGATAACATTCTCCAGAAATACGTGGTGCAGGAAACTGTCATCTGCAAAGATTCATGGTCATTCCTTCAAGACATTAATTGCCTTAAATTTGATGCAAATTTGAATTTTTTGACCATTGACGTGAAGGATTTGTACTCATCTATACCCCACGAGGAAGGCATAGAATGGGTTAACTTCATGCTCAGGAAAAGGGGAGCCTCTCAATCAGAAACAGGACTAGTGGAAGAATTGCTAGACATTGTGTTATCCTATAACTTCCTGACCTTTAATAACAAAATTTACCTCCAGAAAGTTGGTGTTGCCATGGGTTCCCCGTGTGGAGCAAGTTTCGCGAACTTAGTCATGGCCTACTGGGAGCAGGAAGTTGTTGGGAAGAATTGTCAGGTGGCAAACCAGATAAAGTTTTATACGCGTTTTCTGGATGACATTTTTATACTAATAGAAGGAGATGAAAGAACAGCCACTGAACTAGTATCATTCTTTAATTCAACTTCCAGCTTCTTGTCATTTACGTACACATACAGTGCTGACAGGATTGCTTATCTTGATATAGACTTATGGAAAAACTATGAAGAAAAATCTTTTTGTGCAAAAATTTACAGAAAGGAGACTTATTCCAGTAGCTTCCCACACTACAGTAGTAAACATCCCTGGTATCAGGAGAGATCAGTAGTGAAAGGCCAGCTGTTCAGGGCTGCATGCATGGTATCAAGAGAAGTGGACTTTCTGGATGAGTGTCAACTACTGAAGGGTATGTTTATTAGACGTGGTTACCCCAGACAACTTATTGATAATCTTATTAAAGAAGTGATGGGGAAAAGAGACTTAGGGATATACCAACTGATTCTTGGAGTTGTATCACACCCTGTAACCCAGAATAGGAACAATGACGACACTATACCATGGTTGAAGTTTATCACACCCTTCAGCATTGACAGTGAAGTTATTTAATTAATTATTCAAAAAACTGGCACCTAATACACAATGATAATGATTTGAGTGGAAAACTACCAGATACTCCAAAGATAGTGTGGAGAAGGGGTAAAAATTTAAAACAAATCATTGAAAGCCAGGTCCAAGGAATTCCATAGAGGAAGGGTATGTTCAATGCAATATGTGTAACTTTTGTCCCCATATGGCTACAGGGAAACTTTTTTGTATTAGGAACAATACTTACAAGGTGAAATACAAATTCAATTGTCAGTCCAAAGGTGTTATTTACTTAGCGCAGTGCCAACAATGTGTAGCATTTTATTTTGGGAAGACAGACAGGAAGTTACGTGAGCAGGTCTACGAACCTTTCTACCACATTAAGAAAGGTAAATTGGAGAATGACTTAGCCAAACATACGTTAGAGAACCCCAACCACAAATTCTTATTTAGAGCTGTAGACTGCATCCACCCAGATTGGGGGGGGGGCCCTGACTCCGTACACCTGTAAGTTTTAGAACTTTATTGGCAGTTACATACCGATGCATGTTCATATCCAGGGTTAAACAAAATATGTTCCATTAAATGTATTTTGAAGTTGAAGAGTTTAACTAGGTAAATTGTTTTACCAGGAGACACATACATAAGTTTATATTAAGTATACGTACGAGTATATATATATATATATATATATATATATCCGCAGTAAAAACCAAATGGTGCTGGCAAGAGTTACCTCCGACAACAATGAAATGAACAGTAAAAAACAAAGCAGGAGGTAGCAGCCACAGCTGTGTAGAATAACAGCTTTATTAGGAAAAAAGGTGAGCGCTTTTGTGGCACCAGCCACTTCATCAGACAATCAAAGAAGAGTAAAACACAGCATTTATACCAAGCTTATCAATGCCATCAACTATCCAATTAATCCTTAAAACCATATACCTAGTATAAAAAGTTTTATACCTAGTGTGAAAAATTTGAAAAGCATAAAATTAAAAACAGCTTGACAATAGAAACAGCATATCACATCATACAACTTAATACATACAATATAAAAGTATAAAAATATATAAAAGTATAAAAAAGTATAAAAGGTGGAGGGGGAGGGGGGTACTACCTACTATTTCTTTAAATCTCTATTTAGAAGAATGGGTGTAATATTAATTTTGTCATTCAGGCCTACCCCAATGTTAACTCGTAGCCTTATAATCCATTCTAGTTCCCTAGTTTCTACTCTATTCCTAACATCTCCACCTCTATTGTTGGTATAGACTTTATCTATTACTAAAAATAAACATTTGTGTGTCTCATCATGGTCCCTCACATGCCTGGCTAAGGCATTTGTCTCTATTCCTCTGATGATATCATATATATGCTCCCTCATCCGGTCTCTCAGCCTTCGCGTTGTCATTCCAACGTAGAAGGCAGGACAGACTGTGCAGTGTGCCAAGTATATAATATTCATACTGTCACAGTTAGCTAATATTCTGAAGGTAAACTCCTTCTTTAGATCTGAATGTAGAAATCTACTTCCAGTGTCAATGAAGGTGCAGTAATTATATTTATTACAGGGGAAGGTTCCATATCTGACTGCATTTTCTCTTCTTGTTTCCATGGGGTGTGGTCCACATAATAATCTTTTTATAGATTTTTTATTCTTAAAAGCAAATCTCGGGGTCTCACCTACCAGCCTTTTATCATCATCATCAGCACATAGTATATTCCAGTTTTTTCGATATACTTCCTGTAAAGATCTAATGTTACTCGAGTAGGATACTTGTACTCTCATAGGTTCCTGACTAACAGTTCCTCCATCTATGATGGTATCCATATCTGAAAAATATGGCTTACCTGTTCCTTCCCTTGCCACAGATAGACCCACTAATGACTGTTGTATCTCTTTTTCACTGTACCCTCTATGTATGAACCTTTCCTTCAAGTTCTTGATCTTTTCCTCATACTTAGTTTGATTAGCTGTGAGTCTTGATGCTCTCAGACCTTGGCCTCTTACAGCGTTCTTAAATATATGTCTCGGGTGCATGCTCTGTCTATGGAGATAGCTATTCCTATAACATTCTTTCCTATAGATTTCAGTTTCTAGAGCACCTCTATCTTTTTGAAGTATCCTGACATCCAGATAATCTATAACATCATAGGAATGCTTCATTGAAAACTTAAGGAAGCTGCTACTATTATCTATTTTGTGGAAGAATGATAGAAATGAGGCTACATCACCTCCCCATAAAATAAAGAAATCATCCACAAATCTCCTGTAGAACTTCAGATGCCTTCCCATCTCAGTCAGTAGGAATTCTTTTTCCCACATAGCCATAACAATATTTGCGTAGCCATTTGCACATGAAATGCCCATGGCCACGCCATCCTTTTGTCTATATAAATTTCCTTCAAACAAAAAGGTATTGTTCTCTAATATCAGTTCCATAAACAGTGATAATAAATCAATAACTTGTACATCATATGTTTTGTCTTCCATTAAATACTGTTTGAAGAGCTCAACACCTTTACTATTAGGGATGACTGTGAACAGAGATTTCACATCCAACGTAATCATGAGCCATCTATCCTCCACAGCTATACTCTTACAAAATGCATACAGATCTTTTAAAAACTGTTTTGTATCAATTAATATATATATACGTTCTTTTTCAACACAGTTTTAAGGTGGTGCTCCACAAAAATGGACAAAGGTTCAGTACACCAGCCCCTCCCTGATATAATGATTCTCATGGGGGGGCACTCTGGGATGTTTATGTATTTTGGGGAGTCCTTGTATGATGGGTAGAACAGGTTTGTCTACTATGAAGTACTTGAATAGCTCTTGGCTAATAACTCGACACTGTAAGCATTCAAATAATGCATTGTATATTAACATGCTGCTTACATGCACCTGTTGAATATCTCCTTTCTGATAAGAAATGTCATCATTCAGCATTGTCAGCATAGATTCCTTATAAAAAACATAATCCATCACCACTAGAGAACCACCTTTATCAGCTGGTCTCACTGCGATGGAGCGATCATTACACAAAACCTCCAAAGCTTCTTTTTCTTCTCTGTTTAAATTATAGAAGCATTTCTTAAAAATACCACTATCATGCATCTTATACATTTCTTTTATACATGCTTTTTCAAATGTCTCAATAGCAGCATTGTTTACAGGAATATAGCTACTTGGTTTCTTAAAAATGTTCACACAGCTACTACTATAATACTTATTTAATACATACTTATTTAATACAACTAGTACTGTGTACATATCCATATGAACTGTTTTAATGCTTTTTAAATTTTTTAAAATGACGATTTAGTCACACACACGGCATTTTAGGTCTCATGTCATTTTAAAATTGATGTATGTATGTATAGATGATCAAACAAAATCAGCATACATACACATACACTAACATCTATTTGATATAACTAGTACTGTACATACATACATTTATATAAATGTTTTAATGTTTGAAAACTTGTAAAAAATTATTATCTAATTATGCACACAGTATTTTAGGTTTCAATTTATTTTGTAGAAATTGATGCATGGATGTATAGATGACCGCACTATATATATATATATATATATATATATATATATATATATATATACATATATATATATATATATATATATATATATATATATATATATATATTTTTTTTTTTTTTTTACTTTTATTTCTACTACCTTCTAGTATGACTGCATATAATTGATGCTGTTGATTAGCCTATCAGCATGGCTAGTTTTGCACCCATGATTATGAGTGCAAGATATTTATTGCAGTGGTTTGTAAGTTGTTTTTATCTGAAGAAGTCCCACAATTGTGTGGGATGAAAAGCGCTTTATTTAAATAAACCTTTTTCCATTTTTTACACTGTGACAACGTCTTATTGGTGGTCGAGACACAGTCTTAGCCATTTGTGCAGTTTCCTAGTTTGTATTTGTCTTCCGTGATACATCAATAGGACTTGTTGGCGGGACAGATTTGTGAACCAGAGACTCCCCCTTTTGTGGAATAGACTCCCTCTCTATGTAAAGCAGAGTACCTCATTAAACCTTTTTAAGCGCAACCTGGATAACTGCATGGGGGATAGAAAATACACCCCTGGGATTCCACCTGTGTCCCTGCTTGACAGTGGCATAGGGTACTGACTTGTTGGAACATGGGCTAAATTCTTGGCTAGGCTTGTAAGGGCCTCAGGGCCAATAGCCTAGTAACTTCCTATGATCCTATGATTTTATAACGTTATAAATATAAAAACAGAACTACAGACTCTATATATGACATTAACACTGACAGGAAAAACAGAACTACAGACTCTGTATATGACATTAACATTGACATGACACTAGGACATAATTACAATTTTTGTATGTCTGTCTATAGCAGCACTTAGTAATGCACAGTAGATATTGCACTTAGAGGCTTAAGCAGTGGAAGACTGGAGACCATTCTGTCCATTGCACAGAATGTAGCTTGTATTTTAAGTTACTGCACAAAAAGTAATAAGCATTCAATGAGCTATTGCAAAGTGAGAGAATCTAGTAATGAGTTATTGCACTTTTAAGAAAAAGATATTTCCTTCAGTCTGTGTGGCCACTGACTAGGTGACCTGTTGACTTGCCTTGCTAATCAAGTTTAATAGTCTGATGGCCTGAGGAAAGAAGCTGTTTCTGAATCTAGTCATTTTGCAACATATGCTTCTGTAGTGCTTGCCTAAAGACAAGCAGGAGAACAGTCCAGTCTCTGAGCCGAGTAGGTATGGTCTTTAACAATCTTTGTGCCTCTTCCAAGACATCGTGCAGAGTGCAGATCCTGTATAGATGGAAGCAAGGACCTCGTTATTCTCTCTGCCACTTTCACCACCCTTTGGAGGGCCTTATGATCCATGTCCTTGCAGTTCCCATACCATACTGTGATACTGCTTGGCAAGATGCTCTCAATGATGCCTCTGTAGAACGTTGTGAGCACCAAAGATGAGAGGTTTGCTCTCCTCAACCTGCATAGGAAGTGACGTCTTTGTTGTACTTTCTTGACAATGTGATTAGTATTGATGGACCATGTCAAGTCTTCTGTGACGTAAACCCCTAAGAATTTGACACTCTTCACCCTTTCCACTGTTTCTCCCTTGATTGTGAAAGGGAGCTGTGTCACCCAGTTTTTCCTGAAGTCTACAATTACATGTTTGTTTTAGTTTATGTTCAGAGCCAGGTTATTGTTGTCACTCCATTCAATCAAATGTTTCACTTCCTCCCTGTATGCTGTTTCATCACCATTGCTGATTAGGCTTATGACTGCAGTATCATACACAAATTTGATGATGTAATTTGAGTTGAACCTGGCTGTGCAGTCATGGGTCAACATGGTGAACAGCACAGGATTGAGAACACATCCTTGAGGAACTCCAATGCTCAGTGTAAGGCTCTTTGAGGTGTTATTGCCATCTCTCACTCTTTGCGGTCTGTCAGTAAGGAAGTCCAAAATCCAGTTGCACATAGGAGACTGACCCCCAAGTGAATCAGTTTCTCTATCAGATATTGTGGTGTGACTATGTTAAAGGCAGAGCTGAAGTCAATGAATAGCAATCAGACATAACAGTTCTTATTTTCCAGATAAGCAAAAGATGTGTGGAGTGCCATCAAGATGGCATCTGCAGTGGAGCAGTTGGACTGATAAGCAAATTGAAGTGGGTCCAATTCTGAAGGAAGATTTGTTGTTAAATAGTCTTTGACCAGTCTTTCAAAACACTTCATTACTGTAGAGGTGAGAGCTACTGGATGATAGTCATTCAGATTTGCTGGCTGAGATTTTTTTGGTAGTGGAATGACTGTTGTGTTCTTGAAGCACTTGGGTACGATGGCCTAACACAGACGTGTTAAACATGTCAGTAAGAACCATGGTCACTTGGACAGCACAGTATCTCAGTACTCATCCCAGAATGTTGTCTGGTCCCATCGCTTTCCTTGGGTTTACCTGACTTAGATTTCTCTGAACATCAGCTGGGTTGAGACAGAGTGCTACCTTATTTTGCCTGGTGGTGAGTTTCATAGCCTTTGTGTCATTCCCTTCATCAAACCTGCTGAAGCAGGTGCTAAGCTCATTTAGAAATTCAGTGTTATAATTACATTTGGTGGATACAGGCCTGTAGTCTGTCAAGAACTGTACCCCCTCCCACAGATGCCTGGAGTCTTTTAGGTCTGAGAAGTGAGTCTAGATTTTTTGGCCATAGGCATGCTTGGCCTTCTTTACTCCTCTACTTAGGCTTGATCTGGCCTCCCTGAGGGCAGTCTTGTCTCTGTTAGAGGTGGATTCCGCAGTTCTAACTTCCTGCATCCTGTCTGCCAGCCAGCTGACTATGCAGGGGTGACATAAGGTTTTATACCTTACCTCTTGAGTTTGTCAACAATGCTCAAGTGGGGTATTGTGTTAAATGCCTTAGCCAGGTCAAGATAGGCAGTCTGAACTGTTTTGCCCTCATCCTTTGCTTTGGTGACCTTCTCAAAAAAGTTCACCAGGCTGAGTGGGCATGACCTGCCCTTGACAAAAACAAATTGGGTTTGATCCAGTATATGGAGGTTTCCTATGTCATTATTGATCATTTCCATGATAATTCTTTCCATGGCTTTGCATATCAGACTAGTGAGTATTATAGGTCTGTAGTTTCTAGTGGCTGTAGATGGCCCACCCTTGTGCAGAGAGATGATTGTTGCTGTTCTCCATCCACGAGGCACGGAGACTGTTTGGAGGCTACAGTTAAATAGCTATTCCAGGGGACCTGATAGATCATGTCTCATGGTATTTAGAAGATATCCTTAGATATTATCTGGGCCCACCAATGCAGTGTTCATGGCTTTAAAGAGAGCATTGAGGATCTGCTCCCCAGTGATAGTAGGGGGAGTTATATTTGATGGGATTTACTGAGGTGGGGTTGAGGGGAAGAGATGGGTAAGGTTAGAGCTGAATTTGTCTGTCCATAGGTTTCCTATATCTTCTGGCTCAGTATAAGTGGCTCCATTAACAATGAGCTCTGTGTATTGCCTTTGAGGTTGCTGACATAGCTAAAGAATGCCTTGTAGTTGTCCTTGGCCTGAGAGGCCAAATTTATCACAAATGTGGCTTTCATAGACTTTATTTGTCCTCTGAGTTGTTTGTTTAATTTAATGAGTGTGCTTTTATCTGTCTGGATGCTGCACCTCCTAATTTTTGCCATGATTTTCTTCTTTCTATTATACAGCCTTCTGATGTTGTGATTCCACCAAGATAGCTTGTTTTTTTGAGTTAGTTCTGTACTTCTTCCTGGAGGGTACAGCTGCCTCTGTGCAGCTATTAAAATGCTTGTATAGGGTTTCTGTGAACAGTTCCACATTGGAGCAGTATTCCCATGGTTTATTGGAGCTTGAAATTTTGCCAAGTTATCACTTACTGGTAAGAAGTTATCCTTAAAGTAGTTCCTGAACATTCTAGCGTTAGCTGAGGTTTGGGGTTTTATTTTTACTTGAAAGGAGACTGTTTTGTGGTCTGACCTTACCAGAGAAGCATTACACTAGAAGTTGTGCAGCACTCTCCCATATTAGTGAGGACCAGATCCAGTATGTTTGCGCCCCTGGTTGGCGTATTGACAGTCTGCTCCAAGGAGTTTGTGTTTACAAAATCCAGGAATTTCTGTACCTGCATGTTTGATGTCATATATGATTCTCATAACCAAAAACAAAAACAAAGATAGGCAGCAAGCTGTAGAATTCCAGCCAGTTTATTGTTAGTGCTTTAGTTCAGGAAATACATGAACTTCTTCAGACAAAGAAACCCCAAGTGTCCTCAGTTAAAATAAAACTGTCAATTAAGATGAGATAATTAATTATAAAACCAATTAACATAACTTGAAAATTTTAAAGAGCCAGTGTTATACAAGGTAAAATGTATATGTAATATAAATGCTTTTTTTAAAAAAATCAGCAACAATTTTAAAATCACAACACATCAGTCTTATTACTTAATTTTCTTGTGTATATAAAGTAATCTAAATACTGTTAAATGCTAGATAACAACTTGAACAACTCAAACAAATGGAAATATAAAATTTGTATAAAAATATACTGATAGATATGTATAAATAAATATTTATAAATTCATTCAAGAATTAAGTTGTTATACAACCGAATTTCACCTTTGTAGGGCTTTTAATTTCAAAATACATTTTATCGAGCAGTATTCATTTAGCCCTGGTTAAACATGTGCATATGTTTTAATTTGCCAAACAAGTTCCTGTTCTTCAAGTTTTAATTCCCAGGGCCCACCTCTAATGTTCCTAACTATTTGTTGTAATATTGTAAACTGGAATTTATATGTGGGGTATTCTAGAATGTGTCTAGCCAAAGCATTTGTGGTATTACCCCTACTAATTTGGTATTGGTATTCATAACTTCTCTGCTTAAACATTTTTTCAGCTTTACCAATGTAGTAGCTTTGGCAACATTGGCATAAAGCAGCATATACTATCCTGCTGTTTCACAGTTAAATTTTCAATTGATGGTGTAGATTTTGTTACGTATGCGAACTTTATTAGTTACCATAATGTGCTGGCACTGCTGACATCTCCCACACTTTCTCATCCCCTGGTTGTTGGGGCATTTTTGATTGTTCCTTTCCAACAAATCTTTAAAATGTAGGCCTCTTCTATAGGTAATATGTGGTCTATCTCCCAATTTCATATTAATAGCACTGTCCTCTGATATTATACCCCAATTTTTAATCATAATATCCTTAATGGCATGTGCATCAATAGAGAAAGTAGTAAGAAAGCTTATTCTGCCATCATAATTCCTAATACTATTCTCCCTATGCTCATCAGGGGGAGTATCACTTATTGTTTCTCCATAACCCCTGCACAGAATAGGTTTAAAATGGCCAGTAGTCCTTTTAGTAGCCACTTCATCAAACAACTGTTGAAAAAGCTGTTCTGGGTAGCCCCTTTCATGAAACATGACTTTCAGTGTGTTACATTCAAACAGAAATTCAGTCTCTGATGAAACCATTCTGACTGCCCTAACCAGTTGGCCCTTAATAACTGCCCTTTTCTGGTGGAATGGGTGGCTACTACTAAAGTGTAGAAAAGTGTTTGAGTAATTAGGTTTCCTGAAAATACTAGCCTTAAATCTATTATCGGTTCTATCTTTAGATAGTGACACATCCAGAAAATTAATGTAGTCTGTGTTAAACTCAAAAGTGAAATCTAGGAAGTCTGTGAATTTGGAGATTTCATTAATAGAAGTTGTTACTAAATCTAGACTTCCTTTCCACATAAAAAACATGTCCTGATATCTAGTGTACCATTTTGCATTTTCCTTGAAAATGGAGTTCTGAAATAGGAAATGTCTTTCCCAAAATGCCATGACTGAATTTGCAAAACTGCCTCCGCATGGGGAGCCCATGGCTACCCCAGTTTTTTGCAAAAAATATTCTTTGTCAAAAAGCATAAAGTTATTATTCAAAACTAGATCTAACAAGGACGCAATTACATTTATCTCTTGCTGGTCCATCCCTTTCAAAAATAGAAATTCACTAACCCATTCAATGCCAACCTCTTGAGGTATGATGGTATACAGATCCTTTATGTCTGCCGTCAAAAAATTACACTCTCTGTCAAATTCAAGAGAATTAATATTCTCTAAAATACCCCGCAAATCCTTACAAATTTGGGGTTCATTGCAAATAAATGGCTTAAGTTTACTGTCCACATATTTGGCACATGCATAAGTAATGGATCTCCTGCTATCCGCAACTGGCCTAAAAGGTGGAGCCATTATATTTTTGTGGATTTTGGGAGATCCAAATAACACTGGTGTTACTGGTGCTGGCATGCATAGGTAATTATATGTGTCTATATCAATACTGTTTTCCAAAAACAGGTCATTTAAGCTTTCTTTGATTCTTCTGTGTGCACTATTCACTTTGTTTAAACTAACTTTAGAATAACATTCAGTAGATAAAATATTTGACATTTTGTTAATATAATCCACTTCATCCATGAACACAAGGCCACCACCTTTATCTGGCTTCATTACTCTAACATGGCAAATTTTCAACATGTTAAATAGTTCAAATTCATCAACTGTCATATTTTTAACTTGTCTCTGTTGATTTTCTGCCAGTAAAACCCTTATGTCCATCTCACAACACTAGATATACGCAAATCATTGTGTATAGCAGACTGATTCCCAAACAAAACTGCTAAATTAATTTTGCGTATGTATAACTTTAAGTCAATGATAGTCCTTGCTATATCAGCTCTCTTATCTGGCTTGAATGTTAATCCTTTAGCCAGTAGCTCTACTATTTCATTGCTGATGTACATAGAGAAGAAATTATACACTTTAAAGTCCCCAGATAAGTTAGTAATAATGTCTGGTACCTTGTTTATCTCCTCTTGCGATTCTGCTTCTTCCGTTGGTATCCACCATTCCTTCCTTGTTGTTGTGAATTCTTTTGTTTGCTTCTGACCACCTGAAAATCCTGGCTAGTGGAAGAACCATTATTCTGGCGTTCATTTAAGTATTGTCCATTGACTCTTTGCTGATTTTCTCTAACCCATTTGTTGCGCCTTGGTAAAGGTGTCTGTAACATGCTGTCATCATTTTTCTGGTCAGGTGAGCTTAGTTGGGGGCGTTGCAAAGTATTTGAAGCCTCTCCTTCACTACTGTTGTCAAGGGAACTAGAATTTGTTGAATTCAATGGGACTGGATAGGCATTCCCATTAGAATATGCAGTTACATCTCTTTTAATTTTCTTCTTTTTAACTTCAGCCGCTCTGTTTATTGTGTGATCTGTGCTTGTAAAAATGCGAGCATAGTCATACCTGTATCGCTGGAATAATATCGCTTGTATTTATCTGTGGAATAAATTATTTATTGCTTTCTGGTGCATCCAGATCATTTTTTTCAATTACTAAAGCTGAAAGAATGTTTAAGCAGAGAATTTATGAACACCAATGCCAAATGCTTTGGCTAGACACAATCTAGAATACCCCACACATAAATTCCAGTTTACAATATTACAACAAATAGTTAGGAACATTAGAGGTGGGCCCTGGGAATTAAAGCTTGAAGAACAGGAACTTGTTTGGCAAATTAAAACATATGCACATGTTCCACCAGGGCTTAATGAATACTGCTCGATAAAATGTATTTTGAAATTAAAAGCCCTACAAAAGTGAAATTTGGTTGTATAACTACAGTTCTAATACTTGAATGAATTTATAAATATTTATTTATACATATCTATCAGTATATATTTATACAAATTTTATATTTCCATTTGTTTGAGTTGTTCAAGTTATTATCTAGCATTTAACAGTATTTAGATTAATTTATATACACAAGAAAATTAAGTAATAAGACTGATGTGTTGTGATTTTAAAATTGTTGCTGATTTAAAAAAAAAAGCATTTATATTTATTTACATATACATTTGACCTTGTATAACACTGGTTCTTTAAATTTCTCAAGTTATGTTAATTTGTTTTATAATTAATTATCTCATCTTAATTGACAGTTTTATTTTAACTGAGGACTCTTGGGGTTTCTTTGTCTGAAGAAGTTCATGTATTTCCTGCTGGAGCCTTCCTGTGTCCTGACAGAGTGCTCTTTAAACTATCTGGAGATATACAGAGCTGAGTATATTTTTCTGGCACTTCAGAGTTGTGTACTTAGGGTTGCCACCTTTTAACAAGGCAAAGTGGGACATGGGGGTGTGGTCAATATGATAGGGGGTGTGGCCACCATGACACTGGCCACAACCCCACCACATCACCAGAGTTGTTAAAGGAGATGCAGTATTAGTTATGGATACAACATTGTGACATTACAGCATACTGAAAACTCAAACCATTTAAATGAAGTGAACTATTACTGCAAAAACACACATTACTCAGCTGTAACAGTAAATAAACTTTAAAGGAAAAACAGATAATACCCAGAAAAAGGTAATGTAGGGGGCATTTTGGCCACTGAAAACTAACATTAACACAACTTGTAGAAAATGAAATGCATTATTTTTACCACCGAACATGCCCACCTCACCCCACCCCTCAAGAAAAAAAAAGTTAACCACATTCAGTGAACCAAAAGACACTAAAATGAATGAGAATGCACAGTGGATACCATAGACCTGATTTAGCTTTTGACCACAGCAGTTAAAAGAAATGTATGGCACTAATTTACACAATGCAATGATCTATTAATGAACATGCCCAACAGCAGCACTGGTCGTAATCGGATTATAATGAAAACAGTACATAAGTTTATTGAAGACATCACTAAAACACAAAATACAAACTTTGCTACTTATAAAAGCAAACTACCCTGTAACAACGACATGGTTTAGCACAATCTCAAATACATTGCATTAACTTCTGAGTATGCATCCACAAAAAAAAATAAATAAACAGGAAAAAGTCCGTAAACATTTTAACTTTTAAAAATACTTCTTGCAAGAGAAGTAATATAAACTACAATGTACAGCAGACTCCGTGGGCTCCTTTTACTTCAAAACATTTAAATTAAGAGCAATTTACCCAGCACAGCAGTGCAATAAACAGGCCCAAGCAAAAGCAGCACACCCATATTCACATTACAAGCAAAGCAGTACATTTTAACCTTATTAAAAATGCATAATAAATTAAATGCACACATTTACAAGTATAAACACATTCTTGAAACAGCTTCAGCAAATTGGCAACATGTACCTACTAGAATAATAAATACATTACATTAACTGTTAACATTCCCCCTCGAATGGTAGACTTGTACCACATACACATTGACTTGCAGGAACTAAGAGGAAAAATTACCCAAACAGTAAATCCTAACTTCCTGGAAACAGCATTAAATTGCACACATTTCCATACAAAAAAGTGCAAACTATGCTCGAACATTTTCTATCTGCAAACAGATAATACCTAGAAAAAACTATGACAATAGAAATACATCACACTAAATTTATATTTCACTGTCCCCCACCAGAAATAAACAACTTCTATACACAGTTCAGCCTTTTAAAAGTAATGCTTCCAAATCATACCCCCAAGAATAATAACAATTGCATATACATTCAGGTTTATACCTTTAAAAGATACTGCTCAAAAATCTCAAAATAACCACTGCACAGATGTAAATACTGTGTACTGCACCCCCATCTACCTCTAAACATTAAAAAAAATTAAACCACAATATATTCCCATTTTAAACTACTACTCAAAAATCTCAAAATAACCACTGCACAGATTTAAATACTGCATACTGTATCCCCATCTACCTCTAAACATTAAAAACTTAAATAAAGCACAATATTCCCATTTTAAATAATTAAATCCACAAAATGCTATTATGTACTTACCACTATCACCGTTTTTGCTGGGCTAGCTTGCTTCCTTCCTGCTGGAATGGCTAGTTGGATGCTCAAGTGGCTGGGCTGGCTGGCAGGCTCCCTTGCTGGCTAGCAGGCTCCCTTGCAGGCTGGCTGGCTGGCTTCTTTGCTGGCTGGCATGCTTGCTTGCTGGCTGGCTGGCTTGCTTGGCTTGCTTGATGGCTGGCTGGCTGGCTTGCTGGCTTGCTTGATGGCTGGCTGGCTGCAGAAATAGAATTTACAGATCTTTTTCGTTCACAGCTGTAGAACTTAGTGCTCTACAGCTGCGACCTTTATTGGGCTCTTCTTAGTAAATCCCCGCCCCCTCCAGTCCCTGCAGCCAATTACTGTTGCATTACACCACCCAGACCTAGCAGGAATCCCTCTAACTGCAGGTCCGGGTGGTGACATAGCTGCATTGCCATGGAAAAACCGGAAGTATTTTCGGCTTTTCCACAGCAATCGAATTCGCGATCACAAAAAGGGGAAAACGGGACTTTTAAAGTCCCACTCTTGGTGAATGCGGGAAGCGGGATGAGAGGGTTCAACCCGTGAGTGTCCTGCTGACAACGGGATGGGTGGCAACCATATGTGTACTGGTAATTGTTGTTTGACTAATTTTATATCATTGCTGGCTGACTTCAGAGTTGTGCACTGTTATTTTTGCTTCACTGTATAGTTTTTCAGATCTCTGCTGAAGGTGTTGGTTTTCCCATACCTACCCTCCCTATTCCTGTCTTGTTTAAATTTGAAGGCTTTTGCAGTTGCCCGCCCCCACTGTAGATTTGATCTGAGACACTCCCCCCCAGTCCCATCTCTTTACCTCATTCTACCTAATAGACTCCTTCTGCACTTTTTTTTAGTCATTTTTAATTTAATTGCATTTTTTAAACTGTTTGGTCTAACATTGCTACATACTCAAGTGTGCTAGCTTGCACTGCATTTGAATTGTTTTTACTGCTGTTTTAACTACTTTTCTGTGTGTGTGTATATATATATATATATATATATATATACCTTTCCTGTAACTAGTGTAGTCCAGATTCAAATTTGCTGTATCCAGGCTTGTATGTAAGCCTCTGAGCTCCCACCCCCCAAGTTTTCTGTGTTGGAGGGAAGCTTTCTAGCTTATCAGTGGGAGTGGTAAGCACTAGGTAATCTATCTACCACATAAGGAGTGGTTCTGGCCCAGAAACTGTAGTTATTGGCCGTTTGGGCAGTTTTTTCATCTGTCAACTTTCTGATTTAACAGCCCGCATTTGCACTTGTTTACCCCCTTTCCTGTAACTAGTTTAGTCCAGATACAGATTCTTAGTTTTAGCACTTGAATTTGCTTATTCGTGATCAGCACTTATTCAGAACTTGTAAGCACTAAATAACCTATTAATTACTACAGCACTCAACCTTCCTCATTACCTAGAGGAAAACAGTTTTGGTACCTATAGTCCTCACTTGCTTTGAGAAAAACAGCTCTTGTACTCATTTTCCTCACTTATCTAGAGGAAAATAGTTTTTTATTCAGCCATGTCCAAGGGTCAGCTCCCAGTGTTCTCTCCTGTCTATCCAATGAATCTGGGCATCTTGGGGCAATGTAGAAATTGCCTCATCTACACAGACAACCCTCTCCTCCTACCACCCAACACTACAACCTGTGAGAGATGCACTTATCTAGCCAAACTGGAGGCAAAGCTCTCTCCAATCAAGACTGAACCTGACAGTCAAGAGGAGAAGGTAAACACTTGCACCACACCAAACTCATCACATAGTCTCACTAAATCTACACCACCAAAATCCACACATAGAAACACAAAAACATTCACAGAGGCTCTCAATAATAATCTGCTCAAGCAACTGAGACCTCCAAAGCAGAAATGCAAGCAACCTCCACCCCCCCAACACAACCCAAATGACACATAGCCCGCAGACTCAGTGTGCCACTCAACCACAGCCAATAAGGCAAAACAACATACCCAACACACTAGTCATAGGTGACTCTATAGTCAGGCACACTGATGTCCCACTCACCAGTCTAAACAAGGAGAAGGTTACTGTCAGCTGCCTGTCAGGTGCCAGGATCCACCACATAACCCACGCACTCAGGTCACTCCACAACAAGTACAGATATGACTCTGTCATTGTCCATGTTGGTGTGAATGACCTGAGATGCACCTCCCTGGACTACATGAAACGAGACATGGAAGAGCTCTCCGATCTTGTAGCCCAGGCAGGTATGACCCTAGCCCTGAGTAGTATTCTGCCATGATCCAGAATGATGCCACAGTACAAGGACAAAATGATTGACTTCAACAATTGGCTAAGCTTCTGGTGCCATTCTAAAGGGATCCAGTATCTGTCTACCTGGGATGACATGGTCGACAGACCATGATGCTTTGCCAGTGATGGCCTGCACTTGTTACCCCTGGGTACTGGCTAAGGTTCTTGCCACCCCTATAGTGCCTTTTTTAGGCAAGGTTCAAATGACAAATTCACCACCGTAACAGGAACAGGCAAGCAAAAACTGAGGGTGATGCTACTCAATGCTAGAAGAATCTCAAAATGCACTCACTTGAGACACTCCTTAAAGTGGAGAACATCAATATCTGTGCAGGGACTGAGATCTGGTTCAAGGCTCCAGCAAGCACCCTGCACTACCAAGCTATAACTCATACCACACTTTTCGGCCATATAACCTGGACCGGAATACCAAAGGCGGAGGTGTGTCCATATTCATTAAGGATATCCACACCTCCAGGCTAGTTGCTCAGCATAATGCAGCCAAGGTTATGCAAGTACAACTAACTCTGGGCAAAAATGCAATCCAAACTGTAGTGTGCTACAGATCACCCACCATGCCCCAGGATTCCCAATCCTCTTTTCTTGATGTACTGGTAAATATTAGAGTTCAACCAAACACCCTAATAATCTGCGATTTCAACTACCCCACCATTAACTGGGAAAACTACTCATGTACCAACTCCTTCGCTCAACGCTTTTTGGAATTCATAAACTTCAATGCCCTGGATCAACTTATCCACACCCCCACCAGGGGCAACAATATCCTAGATCTAGTCATTACCAACATGAGTGACCGGTGTTCCACAGCTGAAGTCAATGCCTCATTGGTCCAATCCAACCATAAGCTAATTACCCTAGATATCCACATCCTGCCTCCACCCCCCCATTAAGGAAACCATTGTAAAAAATTTCTTAAGACAGAAGTGGTGAACTTCATGACACCCATGCAGATGGACAATACAGTTACGACTACTGAATCCTACACAATAGCACTTTATAAGCACTTACATGAGTGCATGGATCGTGCTATAAAAAACAGAACCAAGACGCTATCCTCCAAAAAAGGAAAGCCAATCTGGTGGTCCCCTGCCATAAACAAACTGTACAACAGAAGGAAAAAACTGTTTCAAAAGAGAGTAAAGTCCCATGAGTGGAGGAGCTCCCTGGTCAGCCTCAGTAAGAAGCTGCGATCCCTGATAAAATCCTCCAAACCTAGTTATGAAAACAAAATCACCATTGATTCTAAAGACAACCACAAAGCATTCTATAGCTATGTAAGAATCTCAACGGCAGCACTCAGATCTGCTCTGAGTTACAGCACAATGGCACTAAATATACAGACCCAACTGATATTGCCAACATCCTGGCAGATAGGTTCAGTGCTAACTTTAACCCCCTCTCACCCCCTAAACAGCCCATCTCTATACCGGAAGAATGCAAAGTTCCTGTAATCACAGCTGCACAGGTAAAAACCACACTCTCCAAAGCCAAGAACACAGCATCCATGGGACCAGACAACATCCCAGGCTGCATTCTACACAAACTACAGAACGAACTGGCACCCCACCTAAGTACCATGTTCAATCATAGCCTCACCTCAGGCTTTGGGCCTGCTGAATGGCACACAGCGATGGTTATCCCACTCCACAAGGGGTGAGCCACCACGGACCCCGGGAACTACCGCCCCATTAGCCTGACAAGCCTGGTCTGCAAGGCCATGGAACGTATCATCATGGAACTTATAAACAAAGACATTGGTAATCTCCAAACTCTGGACCCCACCAGTTCAGGTTTGTAAAAGGCAGATCATGTCTCCTAAACCTGATAGACTTCTTTGAAGCAGTCACCAAAGCCGTAGACAAGGGTAAGGTGGTTCACACAGCCTATCTAGATCTTGCCAAGGCTTTCAACACCATCCCCCACTCTGGAATTATAGATAAACTCACTAAACTAGGTATAAATCCCTATGTCACAAGATGGGTTGCCAACTGGCTCACTTACAGAACCCACACTGTGAAAGTAGCAGACTCCAAATCCGACTTCAGACCAGTGACAAGTGGAGTACCACAGGGTTCAGTCCTGGGTCCTCTCCTGTTTGGTATCTACTTCTCTGAAGTACAGGCTAACTCAGAAGATCTTTGGCTAATGAAGTTCGCAGATGACTGCAAACTAAGAGCCATAATCGAAACTCCTAACGATGTGGACATCCAACAAAAGGGCCTCACTGAGACGGATGCCTGGTGTCAAAGCCATGGACTCAAGCTCAATGCCAAAAAGTGCATTGTCGTCCCCTTTGGTAAAAACTCTGTACCCATGAACTACAACATAGGCAGTAGTATACTTAACACCGAAAGTGTGATAAGAGACCATGGGACACAAGTGGACAGTAGTCTCTCCTTTGATAATCACATTGCCACAGTAGTCAGGAAATCCTTCTACGTGGCACACCTCATCACAAAAGGTTTCTCATCCAGAAAAAAAGAGGTCATTGCTCCCCTCTACTCATCACTCATTAGACCCATTATAGAGTACAATGCCCCTTTTGGTATGTACCTCACAAGACATCTACAACAACTGGAAAGGCTGCAGAAATACCTCACAAAGAGGATTACTGGCCTCAAACAGATGCCCTACGCAGACCGTCTCAAAAAACTCCAGTTTTACTCCGTCGCATATCGCCTACTCATAGGTGATCTCTGCCTAACATACAAAGCTATCAAACCCAGAGCTGTTGGACATGCTCCACTTAAAGAAATCCCAATCCCTCCGAGCTACATGCTCTAGGGACCTAAACCTTGTCACCACAATAAACAGAACATGCCGGAGGGATAGATTCCTGTCCCAGAGACTTCCCATACTCTGGAATAAACTACCTATCTATATCAAACAAAGCTCCTCATTAGCACTCTTCAAAAAATCTTGATGATTGGATGGGAAATAGGAAATTCACCCCGGGGATCACCTATGTGGCTCTGCTCAACAGTGGCACAGGAAAATAATTTTCTTGGGTGGCAAAAGCTAGGGTACCTTTTTGGCTGGGCTTGTATAGGCCCCAGGGCCGATAGCCTAGTACCTACCTATGAACCTATGAACTTATAACAATAAACTTGTTGGAATTCTACAGCTTGCTGCCTATCTTTGTTTTTGTTTTTGGTTACAAGTTTATTTTTGTTTTGTGTTTATTCATATATGATTCTCAGTTAATATTAGGTAATTAAAGTCACCTAGGAATATGGTAATGGGTTGGATGGTAAGTGTTTTCAGCAAGCTTTAATACATGTTATGGGTTTCCTGGGTCATACCAGGGAACCTACTGCTTGCAAGGAAGTGGTATGGGATTTTGTCTATGGTGATTTGAACATGCAGAAACTCAAATGTATTGCCCTATTTGACCAGTCTTGAGGATTTTTTAATTTCTGATGGAAATAGAGGCATTTCCATCTTTAGTCCCTGTCTGTGTAGTAGCTGGTCTAAATGTGTGGAAGGCATTATACCCTTACACTACCACTTGCTCTCTGCAGCTTTAAACCATGTCTCAGTGACTGTACAAACATCAGAATTCTCTTTTGTGAGGAGAGCTTGTTGGGAGTGTAATTTCTTGTTTAGACTGTTGCATTGAATAGCAACACCTTTAGATTTTCTTGGTTTTGATTTGCTATGTCAGAAGTACTTTCAGTTTGGCATTGCCTAAAAAAAGGCACTATGGGGTAGAACAATGTTTTTTGCTAGTATTCAAAATCATAGAAGGGAGAGGTACAACCATCCCTGGCAGCATGGTTTGTTGACCATCTCCTTCCATGCTGACAACTTTTTCACCCCCTTAGAAAGACAACAGAAATTAAATCAATTATTAAAGTCAGTCATCTTCTGTTCATACTGTGGCATCATCCTTGGAGAAGGTAAAATGCTGGTCAGTGCTAAGCTCATACCAGCCTAAGACATACATTCAAAGCGCTCCATGATGTCTTTCTTCATATAGTCTAGGGAGGTACATGTCAGGTCATTTATACTCACATGGACTATGATTGAGTCATATTGGTAATTGTGGTCCAGTGACCTGAGTACATGTGTAATGTGGCAGTTCCTAGCCCCTGATAAGCATCTGACTGTGACTTTCTCCTTACTCAGCCTGGTTAGAGGAACATCAGTGTGTCCCACAATGGAGTCTTCAATGACTAGAATGTTGAATTGTGTGGTGGCTTGCCTAATGGGCTTAGAAGTAGAGGCTCCATGAGATGTGGCTGTATGTGTTGATGTGGTTGTTGTTTTGAAAGAGTGCATTCAGGACTTCTGAGGGTATTTAATATGTGTCTAGGAGGTCTTTGTGGATTAGGAAGGTTACATTTAAGTGCCTCAGCATATGTGGGTCTATGTGCCTGCTTTGAACTGTTTGTGATGGATGCAGGGTGTGTACTACTGACAACCTGATTGACATTAGGAGTGCTTTTATGTGAGAGCTTTGCATTCAGTGACATTGTGTAAACACATCTTTCACATACCTTATAAGTTTGTTTGAGAACTATCTGGTTGTCAGTAAAAATGAGACAATTTCTGCATTGCCTCAGGATGCCCATATCCGCCAAGTTGGTAACAGAGATAGTGGAAAAAATTAATATCTATGGCAACGGTGGTGCAGCGGTTAGCATTGCCGCCTCACAGCAAGAGGTTCTCTGGTTCGATCCTTGGCTGGGATGCCTTCTGTGCGGAGTCTGCATGTCCTCCCTGTGGTCGCATGGGTTTCCTCCGGGTGCTCCAGTTTCCTCCCACATCCCAAAGACATGCTGTAGGTGGACTGGATACTCTAAATTGGCCCTAGGCATGAGTGAGTGCATGTGTGTGCCTTCTGTGGAAGGTTGGGCGCTGGGCTGGCAACTCAACACTGTAAAACTCCACTGCCAATCATGAGCGGACAGGTGATCTGCTGTGGTGACCCCTAACCGGGAAAAGCCAGAAGAAGAAGAGGCAACAAGCCCTTTTTTATTGACAGTTGAGATGAGAATATAAAGTAACATCAGGAGTATCTGCTTTGCAACACTAAGGGCAGTGCTTGTCACTATAAACTAGTTGCCCTGTGTGCAACTATGTATTAGTGAAATTTCAAGAGTGCTTTTAGAGGAAAAATGTCAACTCAAGGTCAGCATTTCAACCCAAATGTCAGGAATATGTTTTGGATCAGTGGTATGGAGTCTTAATTAATCAAAGAGCAGGAGAGACCCCAATCTGTAAAACAGATCTGTACAAACCAAAAAAAAAAAAAAAACAGATCTAATGGCTTTTACAAATCAGCCAAGCTCCCAACAAGGCAGATTTCAAATGATATGGCTTCTAATTTTAACAATACTATCTCAGCTAAAGTAGAAAACATCAACAGCTTACTTACAGAAGAGTCAAGCTGATGTAAAAAGCCAGACAAATCAGACACTAAAGCTTGTCATCCATAGAACATAACATCAGCATATGAGCCCAAAAAAATAGTAGAGGGTAGTCCTGGGGTATTTTTTTCTATTTATTTTTATTTATTTATTTAGCATTTTGTTAACCAGGAAATTTCAGCTTGGAACAAAGCCAATTTTCAGTGGAGGCCTGGGGAGAAATGCTCCAGATGCATGTGTTTGTAACATGTAACATTACCTTCCATAGATCTAAGTTGCGCTTGAATATGGACAGGGATGAACTTTGTTTTATGTGGCTTGAGAGTCTGTTCCACAGCAGATGTATCCTACCCAAGATATACTTGTCCATCCAAACAATTCTGTTGATATTGCAGAAGAGGTTTAGATCCTTAAACTAAGTATTTCTGATGCCATTTGACCTGCTGATGTGCAGTAAATCCATCAGTAAAGGGATGGAGAATGCATTTTATGACACACACATCTTTAAACAGTCTATAGCATACACAGTATAGTGACATGACTTTGAGTCAGGTAATATATTTAATATTTATAAATATTACAGTCAAGCTACAAAAACGTACATACTAGTCTAACCTTACAAAGAAAAAAAACACAAATCCATCTAATTTCTGATCACAAGACAAACATTATTAGCATATGCTAAAACCTTTTTGTCCACATCAAAAAAAAAAAAAAAAGTCAAGCCAAGCCAACACTGGTGCATAGCCCAATAAATGGAAACAGGACAGAACTAAGAAGTTCTAAGCCTTTTTACAGCTAAAGCATTTATCAGTGACCAATTCATTGCATTACATATATGCATAGCTTCATAAACTTTATGCAGGCACTTTATAAATTCAACTAGAAATTCAAACACTCAAACTTCCCCATCCCCACAATATATTGTGCAGAACACTGCAACTCACACAAACAATACCCAGACAGCTACCAAATCACTGACACCACCAATCCATAGCATACAACATACTCCCATGAGTCAAGAACATTTTTTATTATTTATTTATTTATTAATTTATTTATTTATTTATTTATGGTTTGATGACCGGGGAGGTCCACTGGGCTCAGAGAGCCCGTTTTCAGTGGAGGCCCAGGGAGAAAAGCTCCATGTTACAAAGTTTCAATATAGATACAATATAGAAAAGAAGAACAATTTACAATTATGTTTCATGCTAGAGAGCAGGTGTAATTTCTTAGGTACATGTTACCTTTAGATACAGACACAATATTATTAATGAACAATTTACAGTTACATTTCATGTTAGAGAGCAGGTGTAAATTCTTAAGTACATGGTACAAATTTGATATTTACAATATCTATATATGTGTGGTAGCCTATAGATCATAGCTAGAGAGGCTAGTATTCATAGCTGAAGAGGGGATTAGAGGTGGAGAGAGAATTATAGGACTAGGTGGGGAGAATGCAGTTGCATTTTCTGTTAGAGTAAAGGTAGGAATGTAACTGAGATTTTAAGTTTTCAAAGTTTGCAGAGGTCCTTAGAGAGGAAGGAAGAGAATTCCATTTTTTTGCTAAGGAAAAGGATAGCAGGAGTTGACCAGCGGGGCGATTGGGTTTTCGGACACAGATTAGGTTTTGGTGAGTAGATCTGAGAGTTCTCTGAGGGGTGTAGGGGAGAAGGATGTTGCATAATGCAGGGCACTTAGAGGGTTGAAAGATTAGTTTGTGGGCTGTGGTAATCTGAAGATAGTCCAGATGGTTGGAGAGTTCAAGCCAA
The DNA here is from genome assembly GCF_019279795.1 of Protopterus annectens. Classification (NCBI taxonomy): domain Eukaryota; kingdom Metazoa; phylum Chordata; order Ceratodontiformes; family Protopteridae; genus Protopterus; species Protopterus annectens. The sequence continues at coordinate 1,369,498,933 of NC_056729.1, forward strand.
TGTATCAAATTAAGGGTAATACAGTGATGGGAGGAGTATTTGGCTTTGGTGACAAATTTAGAAATGTTATAGGTTCATAGGTTCATACTAGGCTATCTGCCCTAGGGCATTTATAAGCCTAGCCAGAATGTGTTTGGCTTTCGCCACCCATTTTAAATTTATTTTGCTATGCCCTTTTTCATGGTTAGTATACTGTGCCTCTGTCTAACAGTGACACAGAAGTGATACCCAGGGTAAACCTACGATCTCCCATCCACTCATCAAGATTCCTCTTGAAGAGAGTCAATGAGGGACTCTGCCTAACCTGGACTGGGGTTTTATTCCAGAGTGAAGGGAGCCTCTGGGTTATGAATCTGTCCTTCCAGCATGTCCTATTTATTTCAGTGCTGAGGTTCAAGTCTCTCGAGCGCGTAGCTCGACGGAATTTGGATTTTCTGAGGTGCAGCATGTCCATTAATTCCGGGTTGGACATGGCTTTATACGTCAGGCACAGATCGCCTCTGAACAGGCGGTATGCCACTGAGTAGAGCTGGAGTTTCTTTAACCGGGCAGCATATGGCATCTGTTTGAGCCCTTTGATCCTCTTGGTGAGGTACTTTTGAGGTCTTTCCAGTTGCTGCAGGTGTCTGGTAAGGTACATCCCAAAAGGGGCATTGTACTCAATTATGGGCCTGATGAGGGATGAGTAAAGAGGCACGATGACCTCCCCTGATCTAGATGTGAATCCCTTCATGATTAGGTGGGCTATATAAAATGTTTTTCTAACCACTTTGGCCACGTGGTTGTCAAATGAGAGATTGCTATCAACTTGGGTCCCCAGGTCCCTAATTACTTCTTCTGTACTTAATGGATTACCACCTATGTGGTAATTTGTGGGCACTTTGTTTTTGCCAAAGGAGATGACTATACACTTTTTGGCATTTAGCTTGAGGCCATGGCTCTGGCACCAGTTGTCTGTTTCTATGAGGCCCTTTTGGAGGATGCTTGTGTCGGCTGGAGAGTCGATTATGGCCCAGTTTGCAGTCATCTGCGAACTTGGTAAGCCACAGTCCTTCCGTGTTGGCCTGTACCTCCGAGAAATATATACCGAACAAGAGAGGTCCCAGGACTGAGCCTTGTGGGACACCACTTGTAACTGGTTTGGAGTCTGACATGGCTCCAGCAATTCTAACCATGTGGGTTCTGTCCTTGAGCCAGTTTGCAATCCATCTAGTGACATAGGGGTTTATATTTAAGCTGGTGAGCTTATCTATAATGCCCGAGTGGGGTATTGTATCGAAGGCTTTTGCGAGGTCCAGGTAGGCTGTGTGGACCACCTTCCCTCGTCAATGGCCTTGGTGACTGTTTCAAAGAAATCAACCAGGTTTAAGAGGCAGGATCTGCCCTTAGCAAAGCCGAACTGGGTAGGATCCAGTGTCTGTAGGTCCCCAATATCTTTATTTATGAGGTCCATGATGATCCTTTCCATAGCTTTGCAGACCAAGCTAGTCAGGCTTATGGGGCGATAGTTTCCAGGATCCGTTGAGGCACCATCTTTATGGAGAGGGACCACTGTTGCTGTACGCCACTCTTTGGGCACATATCCTGTAGTAAGGCTGAGATTGAACAGTAGTTTTATGTTTGGGTTTAGCTCTTCTTGGAGTTCATGTAGGACGAGCCCAGGACACCGCCTGGTCCCATTGATGCTGTGTTTTTGCTTTGGAGAGGGCGGCTCTTACCTGAGCATCTGAGATGTCAGGGGCAGCACTCTGCTGGGATAGATATTTTCCCTTTTGGTGGGAGAAGTTTGCGCTGAACCTGTCAGCTAGGATGTTGGCAATGTCTGTGGGTTCGTGTATTTTTGTCATTTTGGACTAATTCTGAGCATATCTGGGAATTACCACCCAGGTTCCTAACATAACTAAAGAAAGCCTTGTGATTATCCTTAGTGTCCTGTGCAATTTTTCTCTTGAAGCTGGCCTTAGACAATTTTATGAGTGCCCGTAGTTTTTGCTAATACTGATCAGTGATGCCTTCCCTTTTGGGATTTTGCTCTATCATTTAGTAGCTTCCTCCTTCTATTGTATAGTTTGTTTATGGCTGGGGTCCACCAGACAGGACGCCTGCCTTTGGAGGATTGGGTCTTGGTTTTATTTGGGATCGATGATCCATGCATTCCTGAAGGTGTTCATAGAATGCGTTTATAAAGGATTCTGCGGTCTGGGCCGTATTTTCCACAGGCCGGGGCTTTGAAGGATTCCACCTCGGTTTTGAGGAGTGTGAAATTTGCTTTAGAGAAGTTTTTCACTGTGGTTTTCTGGGCAGGGGTGGGGTCGGGATGTGAATATCCAGTGAGATTAGTTTATGGTCTGATCTTACCAGTGAGGGATACACTTCTGGTCTGGAGCATAGAGTCCCCATGTTGGTGATGATCAGGTCCAGTATGTTTTCCCCTCTTGTGGGAGTGGTAACAAGTTGTTCCATAGCATTTGAGTTTATAAATTCTAGGAACCTTTGGGCTAGGGTGTTGGAGCTAGAGTAATGCTCCCAGTCTATGTTTGGGTAGATGAAGTCACCCAATATAATGGTGTTTGGAGAGACCTTCATATTTTCCAGTGTTCTCAGGAAGGCCGAGTGGGGTTCCTGGGTTTGGGAGGGTGGTCTGTAGCAGGCTATAAACTGGAAGGCAGTTTTACCCACTGTTAGTTGCACATGGATAGTCTCTGATGCTTCGTGCTTTGCCACCAACCTGGAGGTGTGGGTATCTTTGATGAATATCGATACTCCCCCTCCTTTTGTGGTTCGGTCCAAGTTTTGGGACCGAAAAGCATGGTATGAGGTATAACCTGGTAGTGCTGGGGTGCTCTCGGGAGCCCTGAACCAGGTTTCTGTTACTGCACAGATATCGATGTTCTCCATGCTAAGGAGAGTTTAGAGTGTGTGCATCTTGAGGTTTAGACTTCTGGCGTTGAGTAGCATTACTCTTAGTTTCTTATCCCTTGTGATACCTATGGAGGTGGGTTTGTCTTTTGAGCCTTGCCTAAAAAGGCACTATGGGGTAGCAAGAGCCTTTGCCAATATCCGAAAGCCCAGGGGTGTCAGGTGCAAGCCATCCCTAGCGAAGCATCGTGGCTTGTCGAGCATATCATCCCAAGCTGACAGGCATTGGATCCCCTTTGAATGACACCAGTACTTAAGCCAATTGTTGAAATTGATCATCTTGTCTTCATATTGTGGCATCATTCTTGGTGAGGGTAAGATGCTACTCAAGGTCAGGGTCATACCGGCCTGGGCTACATGCTCAGAGAGCTCCTCTATGTCTCTTTTCATGTAGTCCAGGGAGGTACGTCTCAGGTCATTCACATCAGCATGGACAATGACTGAGTCATATTTGTACTTGCCTTGGAGTGACCTGAGTGCTTGTGTTATGTGGCAGATCCTAGCGCCCGACAGGCTGCTCACTATGACCCTCTCCTTGTTCAGCCTTGTGAGCGGGACGTCAGTGTGCCTGACGATAGAGTCACCTATTACAAGTGTATCAGGTGTGTTGTTTAGTCTTAAGGGCTGTGACTGTTTGGCACACTGGCTTTGTGAGATATGTGTTGCATGTGTTTTGTTTTGGGGTAGCGGTTGCTTGGGTGTCTGCTTTGGAGGTCTCTGCTGCTTAGGCAGATCTTTAATTAGAGCCTCCGAGTATGTTTTTGTGTGATTATGTGTTTGGTTTGCTGTCGTGGTAGGTCTATGTGAGACTGGAATTGTAGTGAGTGTGGTTTCCTTCTCCTCCTGACTGGTTATGCCAGTACTGTGTTGAGAGAGCTTAGCCTCCAGTTTGGCTATATGGTTGCATCTCTCACATGTGTTGGAATTTGTTGGGAGGAGGAGAGGGTTGTCTGTGTACATGAGGCAGTTGTAACATTGCCTCAAGATTCCCAGATTCACCAGCTGGACCGAGAGGAGATTGACAACTGACCTTTGGACATGCTAGAATAATATTGGGAATTCCTTTATAATTGAAAACAAGGGCCAGTGGGGAGTGAGGGTGTAGTGCTTTTAATTTTTAGTGCTGACTTATATAATTGCTTTAGTGAGCAAGTGCCAGGTAACTTAAGTGCAATGTGTTACAGGTAACTTAAATGCAAAACGACAAACAGTAACTTTCTTTCAAGTGAAACAAGGAAATAAGTACAGTAAGCAATGCAGATATCACTAGTGATCCACAGAAGCGCTGAGAAGCCGCTTATTAGGTGGAATTAGCGTTCCAGGGAAATAACTAGCAAACAAACAACAAGCATATAAACAAAGCTAGATTCAGCAGGCCTGGATCTAGTCTATGCTACAGCAAACAAGGTGTACCAATTTCAGTAAGATACAGTTCAAATATTCAGGCACTATAAACCTTTAACCAGAAATTCCCAGCTCAGAAGGGCAGAGTCCAGCCTCTTCTCCCACAAGAGTGCAGACCACGAACCTTCTTAATGTAAAATAACTGGCCTGAAGCCCAAGTGCTTAAACCAGAACTAATACACTTTAAGAATAACAGACACTGGGCTCTCAATCAGCAGTTCCCAACTTAGAAGGATGAAAGCTACCTGTCCTGCCACCACAGTGCATGCCACAAACCCTCCTAATGTAAAACAACTGGTCTGAAGCCCAAGTGCTTAATCCAAAAGACTTAGAATGATAGCTACACTTTAATCAAGTTACTACCAAGCAGTAATAAATACAATTGAATACTTTAGAGAATGCCTGGATTAGTGCTCAAGTTACACAAACAAAGCTAGATCCAGCAGGCCCGAATCCAGTCTATGCCACAGCAAACAAGGTGCACCAACTTCAGTAAGAAGCAGTTCAGATATGCATGCACTATAAGCCTTTAACCAGAAATTCCCAGCTCAGAAGGGCAGAGTCCAGCCTCTCCTCCCACAAGAGTGCAGACCACAAACCCTCTTAATGTAAAATAACTGGCCTGAAAGCCCAAGTGCTTAAACCAGAATTAATACACTTTTAGAATAACAGACACTGAGCCCTCAATCAGCAGTTCCCAACCTAGAAGGATGTAAGCTACCTGTTCTGCCACTACAGTGCAGACCACAAACCCTCTCAGTGCAAAACAACTGGTCCGAAGCCCAAGTGTTTAAACCAAAAGGCTTAGAATGAGTTACACCAAGCAGTAATAAATACAATTGAGTACTTTTAAGATGATGCAAAAGTAAAATAAAGTAGGTAGAAACACAAGTACAGTAAAAGCAGATTAAATTTTTTTTTTCTGAACAAGTGCTGAGATCAGAGAAACAGATTTGAGTGCTGAAACTAGAAAACTGGCTAGTTATAAGAAAAAAAAAACTAAGCTAGAAGGCTTCCCTCCAACACAGAAGGGCTTGGGGGCTCAGAAGCCTACAAATAGTCTATTTATTATAGCAGACTTCCAATTTTGAAGTGAGTGTGGCAGATAAGTTAGTTAACAGAGGAGCACCATACATTAGTGAGGGGAGTAGATAGGTAGTGGCAAGCATTTGTCTGTGGAAGGAGAGAGAAATTGGATGTTCCTGTATAGCATATCAAGTTTTATATGGGTTTTCTCAATGTTTTGCTGGATGTGAGTGTCGAATTTCAGGTGTTCATCAATAGTGACCCCAAGTAGTTTGGCAAAGGGAACAACCTCTATAGTGGAGTTGTTTTGGCTAATGATTTGAAATGAGTTTTTATCAAGAGGGGAAGAGAAGGAGAGAATAATAGTATTTTGGATTTATTGGCATTTAGTGTGAGGTGATTCTGAAGCATCCAATTTTCAGTGGTGGAGAAAGCAACTTGGGTCAGTGTCTGAAGCTCTGGGAGGTTTGTGGCACTGCAGATTAATGTGGAATCTGCATATTGTACAATTTTGGTATTGGGTATGGCTTTGTGGAAATTGTTAATAAAGATGTTAAACATCATTGGACCGAGTATGGATCCCTGGGGAACCCCAGTGGGGGTGGGAAGGAAGGTTGAGGTGCCAAATGTCTCCCTCTGGGACCCCACAGACCTGATTCTGAATAACTACATCAGGGAAACCATAGAATGGGAGCACAGGAGCAATTCTAAGCAAAAAGTCATGAAGACCATAAGATATTTAGCCATGCACACCTTTAAGTAGACATGCTTTAACGTTTTTGCCACCCTTTACAAGCACTTAATATTGCTCATGTCCCTTATCAATCAGGGCTGTACATGGTACCCTGGTGTATATTTGTGTCTGTTCATCCAGTCATCAAGACTAGCCTTAAAGGTAGCCAAAGTAGTACTTTGTTTGACCTGCAGTGGTAACTTATTCAACAGGCAGAGAATACACTAAGTTAAAAATCTATCTTTCTAGTGAGTCATGTTTATATGTTGGCACAATTTAGGTTTCTAGTGTGGGTGTTTGTAGATCCTCTGGTTTTGCAAAGAAATAGAAGGTCAAATAGGATTTATTTATTTCTTACTATTTGACTACTGGGTAGGTGATCTGCTCTGTTGATCCTTTTCAGTCATGACCCAGACTGGGTCTTTCACTGTGTGGAAATTGAGACCCAGATCAACTGATAGCAGACAGTAGGCTACTAAGTGAAAGGAGAGTGATGCTCCTCTGTTCAGATAGTTGAAGGATTTAAGGCATTTAATTTTCTTGGTTAGAAATCTTTGGATCCTTTCCAGCTGAGCATTATGCTTGTACATGCAAAAGGGGGCATTGTATTAAATGATGGATCTGTTAAGGAATCAGTTGAGTGGTAGGGTGACTTCTTTGGATCTTAAAGATATTCCCTTAGAAATTAACTCAGCCATACATAAGGATTTCTTCACTATGGTAGAAGCATACTTATCAAATGAAAGAGGGAGTTGTCCGTGTAAATATATACTCAGGTCTCTAATGACTGTATCTGCCTGAAGAGGAGTATCGTTCATAACATATGAAGTAGGAGCAGCTTTTTTGGCCAATTGCTATAAGTCTGCATTTTTTTTTTTTTTTTTGCATTTAGCATTGAGACCATGTTTAGTACACCAGGTATGTGTATATTACAGCCCTTGATGGATCTGTTTAGTATAACTAGAAGAGCAGATAATAATGCCCAGCTTGCAATCAGCAGCAAACTTGGTCAGCCACACTTATGGGATATTGGCTTGGATATCTGCAAAATAAATTCCAAACAGGAGAGGACCCTGCACTGATCTTTGTAGTACACTACTAATTACAATTTTACATTTAGAGAGGGTAACAGCAACTTTCACAACTGGGTATCTGTTGGATCGCCAGTTTGGAATCCAATGGACAACATGAGGTTAACATTGTTTGCTTAATTTTTCAATAATGACAACATGAGCAATATTGTCAAAGGTGGTGTCAGTCCTGAGATCATTTGATGTCTGGAAATATTGGAGAATTAGTGCAGGCTATGTACAAGGACCCAATGACACAAGTACGAATAGTGTTCAGACTCATAGAGGGGTTCTGAGTAGGCGTGGAGGCACATGAGGGTACATCTGTGAGCCTACTGCTTTTCATATTGATGATGGATTACATTAGCAAGCAAGATGAAGGGGACAATTCAGCAAAGCTGCTATATGCATCTGGAGCATTTCCCCCCGGGCCTATGCTGAAAATGGGCTCTGTCCCAGTCAGACTTTCTCGCTAAACAGATGTTAAATAAATAAAAATAAATAAAATAAAATAAAATGTGGCATTACAGGCAGACTCTGAACAGGAACTTCATCAAATGATAGGTGGGTGGAATATAAAACTGAAGGCACATGGGATGAAACTGAGTACAGACAAGACAGTTGTCATGGCAATAAATGAGGGAAATCAGAATAACTGAAAAATTAAGATTGCAAGGGGAAATCCAAAATAGTGGAACCACTGATGTGGTAAAGCATACAATTCGCAATCATTTTATCTGATGAAGTCCATGTATAAAATGGAAGAAAGTGCTTATCTTTTGTATTCTTAAGGTTTTAACATGTTTATCTTAAAAATTGCCAAACAATTACCAGTTATGTGCTTTACCATGTCAGTCGTTCCACTATTTTGGATTTTTTGGAGTAGTTTTTCGTTTAATTGGAGGGGAAATATCTGGGAGGGTTAGTTGAGAAAAAGAAAGTCTAAATGAGGACATTAAATCTAGAATCAAAGGGCTGCACCCAACAGGCGCAGAGTGCCAGAGGATTGTGTATGACATAATAATGCCAAAGAAGGTAAAAGGTAAGGTATACAAAACATTGGTATGAACAGAAACCTAGGCAGTAAAGCAAAGCAGCTAAGGAAGCTAGAGGTGATGGTGATGAAGTGCCTGAGGAGGGTAGTACAGTACACACTGCGGGACAGAAGAAGAGAAGATGATATCAGAGCAGAAGCCAAAGTAAATGCAATGCAGAGAAAGTCAAATTGAAAAGATTATGGTGGTTCAGGAACATATATAGGAAAGAAGAAGACAAGGTAGTGAAGAAGATTTTGAAGAAACATGAAGAAGGCAAGAAGAGACAAGGGTGAACAGCAAAGAGATGACTGGACTGCATGACAGAAGACCTGTGACACTCAGGCATGACTGTTGAAGAAAGTAGGACAGTGGCACTGAATCAGCAGAAGTAGTAATAGTTGATGCAACACCCCAAGCCCTTGTAGAAAACAGGAAAAGTAGGGCTGCTGCTGATGATGACAGTGATAGTGTCAGAAGCCTTGGCAAGGTCAAGATAAACAATGTACACAGAGTGGGCACTGTCCACAGCCTCTGTATATAATTTTCAAAGAAATATAGAAAGCTCAGGAGGCAGGACCTGCCTTTCACTAAACTGCATTGATTGGGATATAGATCAGATGAGTTATCTATGTTTGCATAAATAAGTTCTGCTATAATACAATCCATGACTTTGCATATAAGGCTGGTGAGGCTGCTAGGCCTATAATTACCCTGTTCTGTACAGGAGCTGCATTTGTGTAAGGGAGTCTCAGTGGCTGTTCTCCAGGCATCAGGCACAAACCCTATGAATATGCTGACTTTGAACAGTTTATATGGAAGCTCTGGTAGTACATACATGGCACTAAGACTGTGGCCTGGTCCTATGGAAGTATTATTTTTAGCCTTTGAAAAAGATTCTAAGACTTGTTTCAATGTGATTTAAGGAGGGAGTTAAATTTTCAGGGATAGTGAGGGTAATAATATGAGTAGATGGAGTAAAGTTAACACTAAATTTATCTACTAATATATTGACCATAGCCCTCGGATTGGGATATGCGATATTATTATGGATGAGCTCAGTGTATTGCTAAAGATTATTACTTAATTTCCTGACGTATCTAAAATAAATTTTAGTTTCTTTTGGTATTTGTAGCAACCTTGACTTTGTACTCCACTTTACATTTTCTAATGGTGCTCTTAATTTCCTTACTGACATGTTTCAGAGTGGTCTTGAGTTAGGGGAATTGAGATTTCTTACAACATTTAAGTATTTTCCTTCTTTTGGTATACAGTTTTTGTTACTATGAGAGTTCCACCAGAGTGATTTATTCCTGAATTTACTGTTACATTTAGGGCAGATGTGTTTTGAATTTAATGTGCTGCTGTTTAGCTGCTGGTAAAATTCTAAAGTGACTGTAGCAGCCTTCTCAGTTGGCTACATTTGCAGTGGATTGTTCGGAATTTTACAAAGGTCTTCTGCAAGTAGAAATAGGTTTGCCCAACAGAAGTACCTAAAGGCAGTCTTATTTGGGGAAGGTTGGGTGGTACAGTACCAGAAGACCTAACAGAGAGGATGACTGATTTATGGTCATATTTAACCAGAGATGTGGAGATGTGGTGTTTGGTATATGTAAGGGCTAAGTTAGTATGCTCCAGGTTAAAGATATTAGATCCTCTAGTAGGTAGGTTTTCAATTTTTTCTAGAGCATTAACAAAGTCTAAGAAACATGGACCATATCCATTTTCAGAGGTATAAATCAGCTAATCAATGTCCAGGTAATTGAAATCCCCATAGCATGGCAAGAAGGTATTTGGTTTGATATTTATCCTTCAAATAGTGTTAATATAATTTTCATGATCTTTCGGGGCTACCTTCAGATAATATTGTTTTATGAATTAGCTGAAGATCCATATAGGTTCATAGGTTCATAGGTAGGTACTAGGCTATCTGCCCGAGGGCATTTATAAGCCTAGCCAGAGTGTGCCAGCTTTCGCCACCCCATTGATTAATTAACTGATCCTCTGTCAAGCAGACCCAGTGAAGTGATCCCAGTTGTGTATTTTCTGTTACCTATCCACTCGTCAAGGCTTCTCTTGAAGAGTGTTAGTGAGGGGCTCTGCTTAATGTTGTTTGGAATTTTGTTCCAAAGCATGGGGAGTCTCTGTGACAGGAATCTATCACTCCAACATGTTCTATTTATTGTTGTGGCAAGATTTAGCTCATTAGAGCACGTGGCTCGCAGTGACTTGGATTTCTTTAGGTGGAGCATGTCCATCAGTTCTCAGTTGGACATGGCTTTGTAAGTCAGCCAGAGATCACCTCTGAGTAAGCGATATGCCACTGAGTACAGCCAAAGTTTTTGCATAGGACATATGTTTGAGGCCAGTAATCCTCTTGGTGAGGTACTTTTGTGGTCTCTCCAGCTGTTGTAAGTGTCTTGTGAGGTACATCCCAAATGGGGCATTGTACGCTATGATGGGTCTGATGAGTGACGAGTAGAGGGGCACTGTCATTTCTTTATTTCTAGATGCGAACCCTTTAGTAATTAGATGAGCCATATAGAAGAATTTCCTAACTACTTTGGCAATATGATTGTCAAAGGAGAGATTACTATCTACCTGGGTCCCAAGATCTCTTATTACCTCTTCTGTATTAAGGGGGCTGACACCTATGTGGTAATTCGTGGGTGTCTTGTTTTTCCCAAACGAGATGACTATGCATTTTTTGGCATTTAGCTTGAGGCCATGACTTTGACACCAGGTGTCCGTCTCAGTAAGGCCCTTTTGGAGGATGTCCATGTCAGCCGGAGAGTCAATTATGGCTCCAGTTTGCAGTCATCGGTGACCTTGGTTAGCCATAGTTCTCCTGTGTTTGCCTGTACTTCTGAGAAGTATATGCTGAACAGTAGGGGTCCCAGGACCAAGCCTTGTGGGACACCATTTGTGACTGGTTTAGAGTCGGACCTGGAGCCTGCTATTCTTACCATGTGAGTTCTGTCTGTAAGCCAGTTGGCAACCCATCTTGTGATGTAGGGATTTATGTTCAGGCTGGTGAGTTTTTCTGTAATACCCAAGTGGGGAATGGTGTTGAAAACCTTGGTGAGGTCAAGGTAGGCTGTGTGAACAACCTTTCCCTCGTCTATAGCCTTGGTGGCTATCTTGAAGAAGTCAGCCATGTTTAGTAGGCTTGATCTGCCCTTAACAAAGCCGAACTAGGTCGGGTCAAGTGATTGGAGGTTCCCAATGTCTTTGTTAATGAGTTCCATGATGATGCGCTCCATAGCCTTGCAGACAAGGCAAATCAGGCTTATGGGGCAATAGTTACCAGGGTCAGTTTTGGCCCCTCCTTTGTGGAGTGCAATAACCGTTGCTGTGCACCATTCTATGGGCATGTAGCCTGTGGAGAGGCTGAGGTTGAACAGTGTGTTTAGGTGGGGTGTTAGTTTGTTCTGTAGTTTGTGCAAGACGCAGCCTGGGACACCATCTGGCCCCATAGACGCTCTGTTTTTGGCTTTTGAAAGGGCTATTTTCACCTGTGCGTCTGTGATTTCCAGGACACTACACTTTTCCGGTATTGTTGTGGGCCCTTTTGGGGGTGAGAGGGGTTTGCACTGAATCTATCTGCCAGAATGTTGGCAATATCAGTAGGTTCAGTATATTTTGTGCTATTTTGCACTAGTTCAGTGCATATCTGTGAGTTGCCACTTAGATTCTTAACATAACTAAAGAAGGCTTTGTGGTTATCTTTTGAATCCTTGGCTATTTTTCTTTTGAAGTTAGCCTTGGATGATTTTATGAAGGACCTTAGTTTCTTACTGATACTGATCAGGGATGTCTTTCCTTCTTGGGATTTGCTTTTTTTCTGAACTAGTTTCCTCCTTCTGTTGTATAACCTGTTTATGGCAGGGGTCCACCAGACTGGTTTCCTTCTCTTAGGAGATTGAGTCTTGGTTTTGCTAGGGATGGCATGATCCATGCATCCTTGTAGGTGCTCATAGAGTGCATTTGTAAAGGTTTCTGCATCTTGGGCAGCGTTATCCTTTAGTGTGGGGTTGTGAAACTTACTTCCTCTGTCTTAAGTAAGGTGAAGTTTGATTTAGAAAAGTTTTTTACTGTGATTTCCTTAGTTGAGGGTGGTGGTGTGGTGTGGACATCCAGAATGATTAGTTTATGGTCTGATCTAACCAATGACGGGTTGACCGCAGGTGTGGAACACCTGTCGCCCAGGTTGGTGATGACCAGGTCCAATATGTTTTCACCTCTGGTAGGGGAGTTTATCAACTGATCCAGGGCATTTGAGTTGATGAATTCCAGGAAGCGCTGGGCCTGGGAGTTTGTACTCAAGTAGTTTTCCCAGTTAATGGTAGGGTAATTGAAATTGCCCAATATCAGGGTGTTCGGTAGGACCTCCATGTTTTCCAATGTCTCCAGAAAGGTGGAGTTGTGGTCCTGGGTCATGGAGGATGATCTGTAGCAGGCCACAATTTGCATTGCAGATTTGCCTGATGTTAGTTGCACATGGATGATCTCACAGGTATCATGCTGTGCCACTAACCTGGAGGTGTAAGTATCCTTGATGAATATGGATACACCCCCTCCTTTTGTGTTTTGGTCCATGTTCTGTGGCCGAAAAGTGTGGTACGAGTTGTAGCCCGGTAGTGCTGGGGTGCTCTCTGGAGCCTTGAACCAGGTTTTAATTACTGCACAGATGTCGACATTCTCCATATTGAGGAGTGCTTCAAGGACGTGCATTTTGAGATTTAAACTCCTGGCATTGAGTAGCATAACCCTCAGTTTTTTAATTGTGCTGTTTACGGAGGTGGGTTTGACTTTTGAGCCTTGCCTAAAAAAGGCACTATGGGGGCAGCAAGAGCCTTGGCCAGTATTCAAAAGCCTAGGGGTGACAGGTGCAAGCCATCTCTTGTGAAGCAATGCGGCTTGTCTCGCATGTCTTCCCAGGCTGACAGACACTGGATCCCCTTTAAATTACACCAAAAGCTTATCCAATTGTTGAAATTGATATTTTTTTCTTTATACTGAGGTATCATTCTTGGTGAGGGCAGGATGCTACTCAGGGTCAGGGTCATACCAGCCTGGGTTACATGATCAGAGAGCTCTTCCATGTCTCTTTTCATGTAGTCCAGGGAGGTATGTCTCAGGTCATTCACACCAACATGAACAATGACAGAGTCATATTTGTACTTGTTCTGGAGTGACCTGAGTGCTTGTACTATGTGACGGATTCTGGCTCCTGACAGGCAGCTAACAATAACCTTCTGCTTGTCCAGCCTAGTGAGTGGGACGTCAGTGTGCCTGACTATAGAGTCACCTATTACTAGTGTGTTAGGTATGTTATTTCACCTTAACGGCTGTGATTTTGCAGCACACTAATTTTGTGTTTTATGTGTTGTCTGGTTTGTGACGGGGGGTGCAGATGTGGTCTTTTAAACCAGAAAGTTGAAAGAGATGGATGAACTGTCCAAATGGTCAATAAACTACAATTTCTGGGCCAAGAACCACTCCTCTTATGGCAGTCAGGTTACCTAGTGCTTACCACTCCCACTGATAAGCTAGAAGGCTTTCCTCCAACACAGAAAGGCTTGCAGGGCTCAGAAGCTTGCCAACAGTCCTGGATACAGCAACTCTGTATCTGAACTAGGCTAGTTACAGGAAAGGTGGGAAACAAGCGCAAGTGTGGCTTTTAAACCAGAAGGTTGAAAGAGATGGAAAGAAACTGCCCAAACGACCAATAGATACAATTTCTGGGCCAGGAACCACTCCTCTTGTGGTAGATAGGCTACCTAATGCTTACCACTTCCACTGATAAGCTAGAAAGCTTCCCTCAACACAGAAAGGCTTGGGGGGGGGGCTCAGAAGCTTGCTAACAATCCTGGATACAGCAACTCTGTAACCAGACTAGGCTAGTTATAGAAAAGGCGGGAAACAGGTGCAAGTGCGGCTTTCAAACCAGAAAGTTGAAAGAGATGGAAAAAAAACTGCTCAGACAGCCAATAGCTAGCTACAATGTCTGGGCCAGGGACCACTCCTCTTGTGGTAAATAGGCTACCTAATGCTTACCACTCCCACTGATAAGCTAGAAGACTTCCCTCCAACACGGAAAGGCTTGGGTTAGTAGACAGTAAAATGGTCTCTAATTCAACATATCCTTATACCCATTCTGATGGAATTTAATACAAATATCCACAACAAACCTCATTTAAAATTTCCACCAAAATATCCAAATAAATACCCATCTCCAAGGAGTAGAAGGATGGAGACCTGTCAACAACCCAGGTGATGGGTTCTATTAATGGTTCCAGCACTGAATGAGATGGTCAGGGTGGAGAGTAGAATGAAGAAGCAGAGCCTGCTCATCTCACTTAGTGAGGAGCAGGGATGTATATGCATGGGGACACACACATAGGACAAGACCATCTCTGGTGGAGGACTGAGGAGGACAGTCTGTCCTGCATCTAATTCTGAGGTACAGTGATCTTGAAGACAGTGCATATAACTACCAGACATGTATGAATGCATGGGGTAAACTCCCCAACAAAATGTGTCTTATAGAGTTATTACCATTTTGGTTTTCTGTGTTTAGTAGAAGTAGTAACGATTTTATGATTGCTCTTTTCGATATCAATCACTATTGCTATGAACATCTGTAATGGAGTCTCAAGGCTGCATAACATTACTTGACAAGTTTATTAACTGCAAGAAATGGTGTTGGAAAACATCACTTTTAGAAACAAAAATGAGATTTTAATTCATGTGTTAAAAAGGTAAAATATATTTATGATTTTATTTATCACACAGTTTGCCTGTATGAGGAAAAGAAAAACTATATATGTTTTTTTCTAAAATGAAGCCACTTGTACTACATTAGGGGTGCATGCAGCTCTCTCCCATATTAGGGAGACCCAGATCCATCAAGTCTGAGCCCCTGGTTGGAGTACTGATAGTCTGGTCCAGGGAATTCCTGTATAGAAAATCCTGGAATCTATGTGCCTGCATGTTTCATGTTATATATGATTCCAGTTGGATATGATTGTTGTCTGAAATATCTTGATTTACTTTGCTGTCATAGATACTGTAACCTATTTACAGTAGATATATATTTTCAACAAAATAAAGTAGCTGAACTTCAGGTTTTTCTAAGTCTGTAAATTTGTAGACCTTCAAGTACTGAAATACAATCTCCACACTCTTGAAGGAGTAGCAAAGCTATCACTATAAGCCCAGCTCTATTAACTGATCCTTCAAAGAACTTGTTCTGCTATTCAGCAGCATCTGCAAGTAGAAAGATGTGTGTGTGTGTGTGTGTGTGTGTGTGTGTGTGTGTGTGTGTGTGTGTGTGTGTGTGTGTGTGTGTGTGTGTGTTTGAGTGTGTATGCCTTTTTTATCCTGAATGTTGCAGAATCAGCATGCTGTTTTTGTTCCACAAAGTAGTTTGCTACTCATACTATCTCTACCCATATTGTGCAGCACAGTACAAAAGAAGTACAACTTTCTGCTTCTCAATGTGTTATTACAATATTTTTTTTATTCAGGTACAAATGTCTTCATGTATCAAGTTTATGACAATGCTATAGACTTTGATTCTCAGCAGGATATCCTGCAGAAATAGTGCTCCACTGTAGGAGCACTTCTTATACGTATGTTTTCACCCCAGCACTGTTGATTTCCATGGTGCTGAGCTGCCTCTGCTTCATCTATTCCCCTCACCAGTGTTTCCAGCCTAGCCAAATGTGGCCCATCATTATAAGCCTTCTCCCTCAACTGTGGTTATATTACTAACTTTTGATTTGTTTTATTGTATCATACTAGTACTTTATCTAAAATCATAATCCTTGAATATGACAAACTAGTTGTGCATAAGACCAAAACACTACTTTGTATAAAGATGCTGAAGTTACAGAAAAGAATACCTCCAACAAAAAAAAATGTGTTCAACTATGTATATTGCTAATGTTTCTCTTCCTCTATGAAGTAAAGGTAGCGGAAAAGGGTTCCATCACACTGTGCACATTTCCATAGCAACTGTTGACTTCAACAAGACTGAGAACTGCCTATATAGGATATTGCTTGACAGGAAAAAATAGATTTCCATGTGTCTGTTGTATGTTCTGCAGAGGGAGATAAATTCCCTACTGAAGCATGTTAGAGTTTATGTTTAAAAAAGTTGTGTAGGCTTTCCCTCCCTTTGTTCCCAAAGCAAGGAAATGAAAGCTTTATAAAGTGCAGGCTGGTTTCTGATAACTAAATCATACTCACACCATATTATAAGGAGAAAATAAATATAAGGGTTGAGTTCAACTGCATGTGAGGGTGGACATTACTTTTAATAAATACTGACAGCCTAAAACTAAAAAGAGGCCATATTTCTATTTAGTTGCCTGTGAAAGACCATGCGCAAAACTACCTACAGATTTCTGTAACAGCCTTCAAAGTGAGAATGCTGTAACATGAACACTACAGCAGAAGAAAGAACTGTACTTGCTTTCAAGATTCAGGTTAACATAAACACGTCACTTTGACAGTGTAATTTTCCATTACAACAGCTCAGCCTCTCCAGTTCAACTCAACTTACCTTCTTTTCTTTATGTTTACTTTCATTTTCCTTATGTTATCGCACCTTTGAATTGGAGAAAATTAAAACAGCAAAGCTTAAAGCTTAACTTTTGCAGACCACATTTTATATTGCATATATGTATTCCTTTATTATTCCTTAATGTTTTCACTATTGTAATGCTTGAAGTGCATGCAACTTCTGCTCTGCTTGTGTACTGTGATTTCATGTCTCACTGTATACGTATTGTATATATGTTTTGCCATCTGGCTTTAGATGAGCATAGATTTCGGCTCCCTTGCTCATGAGTCAGGAACAAAGCAAAAAATAATTGGAGAACAAAGGCCCCAAATCAGGAAGAATGTTTAAATATTACTCAAATTCACTAAAAAAAAGTTGGTAGAACAGCAGGTTTTGTATCAACATACATTTTTCTGTGCAATAAGAAGTGTGAAACTCTAATGATTGTCATTAATGACTGACTACAACCCTCAGTGATTTACCAGAAAAATCAAAACTTTTATGAGGAACAATACATGGCAAGGGAAAATATAAGGTAATCTGGGGGTGTTCTGCAAAAATGTGAGACATCTGAGCGGTATTGTTGTAGCTGAAAAGGGTTCTGTGCCAGCATACGTACCCAGTTAACAAACAAAATAAATAAATGAAGTCAAGGCAGTTCTGATAATGCTATCATTGGTTGACCACATTTGCTGATGACTACAGCCTGGGCACTGTTATCCACTCATCTACTGATACTAAACAGCTCCAACAAGGCCAGGAATATGGATATACCTGGTATACAGAAAACATTCTCAAGTTAAATGCAAAAAAGTGCAGTGAAGCAGCATTCAGTAAAAAAAGCTGTTCCCACCTAATATGTTTTAAATGGTACTCCTTTTCAGAAAGACACAGTCAAAATAGACCAGGGTACTTATGTGGATAATTCTCTCTCATTCAGTCATCATGTTTCCACCACAAAAAGGAAATCCTTCTATCTGGCCTAGTTCATTTCTAAGGGGATGTCTTAAAGATTCAAAGAAGTCATTGTGCTACCATACTCTTCACTTCATCAGACCAATCAATGAATGCAATGCTCCCACTGCAATGTATAAATCAAATCATCTTGCTCAAAAGATACCTTACTAAGAAAATAAAAGGCCTTAAATCTTCCAACTATCCCAACAGTTTAGCACAACTCTCATTATACTCAGTTTCCTACAGGCTGCTGCAAAGTGTTCTGTGCCTTACTTTTCAAGACACAAAATACCCAGTCATATTTGACCTTCTTCTTTGTAAAACCATTGGCTCTACAAACGTTTGCACTAGGGACCTACCAAGACTCGCTGTAGAAACAGGTTCCTAATTCAACATATTCCCAGCCTGTGAAAACTACAGGTCAAACAAAGTACTATTTTGACTACCTTTAAGGCTAGTCTTCATGACTGAATGGGTGCCATAACTTTCCACCAGGACTGACATGTACAGACCTGCTCAATTTGTGAGAAAAGCAGCATTAAGTACTTGAAAAGGGAGCCAAGGGAGGCACGAACTTTTAAGTGTCTCTACTTAAAGGTGTACAAAGCTAGGCATCTCATGGTCCTTTTGATCACTTGCCTAGTACTGTCCCAGTGTTCCTATGAATTATCTGAGGAACTTTCCCAAATTCTGTAATCCCTTTTTGAGTCAAGCTATAGCTTTATACATTACAGTTAACTAGCTGAATCAATGAGAATCATCAGTAGGATAGCAAAGTTAATTCATACTGCTCATGAAAAGTCCCTTAGAAAAAATATGACTTTTTTGACCCTCTGGAAAAAAAATTAATCTTTTAAAGATTGTTTTTATAACCTGGGACGAGGTTGACTAGGGAAATAAGATCATCTGACACCCGAAATTCAGAAGAAAGCATTTCAGAAAACTGATCTTAAGTTAGCTGACATACAAGATGACAACAGCAGTGAAACCAGGTGTGATATGAAACATCAGATCATGTATTCTTTTAGTCTGCTCCAAATTATTACGTTTCACAAATAGACAGACTCCTGAAAACGCTACTTCAAGTAATGACAGTGTACTTAGGCTCAATGCAAAAGCCAAAGAGTTGATCATATCTATGAAATAAATCAAAATGGCATCCATTCATGGTGTATGGAGAAGCTGACTCATTACCTGCCGGTAATGCACAAATGTATGAATTCAGCTGCTCATTTATTCCAAGTAAAGACACATAGATCCTCAAAAGGCTTTCTCTTCATTCAGTCAAATGGTTTTCCTATGTTTTGTCATTTATTTTACATTGCACAAAATGTAACACATAGAAAGAGAAAATAACCCCATTTTTTATATGTGCAGGGAGGAAAAAGCCTCCCTTCACCTACCAAGTGGTGGACTTTGCCCTCTGCACCCTCCTGACTTATTAACTCCACAGCCGAAAAGCAGCACAGAAAAGTTAAAATAGTCAGTAAGTCTTCGCAGAGGCCTCGTAAACAAGACAGCTATAATTATAGAAGTCCATGAATGTTTACTCTACTTCACTAAGAAAATGCAATCAAGCAGCAATCACATAAACACATATCAACAACTTGTAGAACTACCCCCACACTAAAGCATCAGTCCTATTACCAGGGAAGGATCCTGTCAAAAGTTTTTATTAGCCCTAAATGAAATAACAGCAATCCTGCAATATGGCAATCATTGCAAATCTGCAATAGATTTGCATTAAAGTTTGTCAGCCCCTGAACAGATATCAAATTAAAATCACTGATAGTGTTTATAAACCGCATACTTACCAGATACACTACAGAATACATTTTAAATAATCACCTGTCCTCAGTCCTTTAATAAATTTTTGTGTACCAGGCCTTCTCCTGCTGTACTGAAAGATGGAGTAATTTGTCATGGCAAATGATCCCTTACCCCACTCACTTAGCAAGACAATTTATATAGTTGAGGGACTTCTACATAAAATCAGTTCATGTCCTTAGGAGCCCAAGACCTGGCTAGCTTGTGAGAGTAGGACATGTTGCTATGTGGATACCTTCCTTATTAATGAAACAAATGATCAGATAGTACAAAGAATAGCGAGCAGTTCACAGCATTTTACAGTTTATAGGCAAAGAAAAAATAAGATGGCAGTTAATAAAGTGACAGCCAAGAAAGACAGACCATAAATGAATAAATAATATACCAACCAAGCACAGCCGTAAAAATAAAAACATTTATTGGGTAAGCACTTTCATGCTATCACAGTGCACTTCTTCAGGACAGACATTACACTAATAAGAAGGCCTGTGTCCTAACATACGCCTTCTTATCAGTGTAAGAAGGCCTGTGTCCTGACACACCACAGTAACACACAGAATAGAAGACCGTTCCAGTATGTTATCCTACAGACTTAAATACTAACAGGAAAACAGTTAGTATCAAAAGACAATCAATTAAGAAGTCTTTCAGTCACACCTGCAAGACACCTCTCCTGATTTTCAAGTGATGCAGAGAAATGGCAGATCTTTCTGACCATATATTCATCAATATGACCAGTGAGAAAAATGCTCCCCCCAAACATACACAATGGTTTGATCCCACAGGCAGATTTCCAGTCACTCCTGCGTGTATAAAAACAATCATCTATTTAGTAATCTCATTATTTTCCAAAAAGTTATCCGCGGTAGTGGTGCTGCGGTAGAGTTGTCGCCTCACAGCAAGACGTTGTCGCGTTCGATTCTCAGCTAGAGCATCTTCTGTGTGGAGGCATGCGTGAATGGGTGTGCCTTCATTGAAGGTTGTGCGTCAGGGCTGGTAACTTGGCACGCAAAAATCCACTACCAAAACATTAGCGGACCGGAGTTCCGCTGTGGCGACCCCTAACCGGGATAAGCCGAAAGACACAACAAAAATTATTTTCCAAAAAGTTATTAATTTGACAAATTATTTGTTTACTGGGAAAGTCCTACTTGGAATGAGGCCAATTTTCAGCAGCGGCCCAGGGAGAAATACTCCAGACGTATGTCTTTGTAACATGGGAAGAAACTGGAGCACCTGGAGAAAACCTACATGGACACAGGCAGGACATGCAGACTCTACACATAAGACACCCCAGCTGAGAAATGAACCAGAGAACATCTTGCTGTGAGGCAACCACTGCACCACTGCACCATCCTATATAAATGTAATAGTAAAGTTCTAAGAACTATACTAAAAATGTATTTTTTTTATTTTGCTTGAAGGCACAGAAATCCAGAGAAAAGCATTGGCATTAGCTTCAGATTTCTGCGTCAGCTTATTGACTCTCTGGAACCAACAATATAAGGTGGAGAGTTATTGTTCATTGGGAAATGTAATTTGTTTTATTTGCATGTTTTTATTTATTTTTTTTTTTAAATAAAATTATGCTAGATCCTATAGTGCACCTGAGACTACTCCACTAACTATGAACATTATCTGCTAGGAACCTAAACTTTTTTTTCCTGTTTCAGCTCTTACATAACTGAAATGGATATAGTTTCTGGAGCACTAAAAAATGGGAGATTGCAGTATTCTCCCATAATGCACTACACTAAATAAATGTCTCTTTTTATTACAAGGCAGATGATTACCAGTACACTGTCTGCATTTCAACCATATTATCACAACTACAGGGCTTTCTACCTTGTGAGACACTCTCTTGATGATTCATTAAAAGCACGGCCACAACACGGCAAAGGCAACACTATTTACCTTCTTACTCTGAGAAGCAACACTGCTAATCATATATTTATTTTTATTTATTTTATTTTTATTTTGACATTTGTTAATTGGGTATGTCTGACTGAGCATGAGTCCTTTTACAGCGGAAGCCCAGGGAGAAAAGCTCCAAAACACAACACATTAAAGAATAGAAATAATAGTTGAACGTATACAAAGCTTTATTACAATCATGAATCTAAATACAGAAGCAGCTATATATGTAAACTAAAATTCTTAAATACAGAACAAATTAGATAAGTCAGCAGGCAGTGGGGTAAATGAATACAAACAAGCAATGGTAGTTACTGTAGCAGATAGCAGAACAGGTTAACAAGGTCAATGATCTATCAATTAGAGAAACGATCGATGCATCCCAGTGGAGTAGACTTGAGCAGTTTATAGACAGAACGGAGAGTATATGGGTAAGGGAAGTAAAACTAAGAGTAATGAGAGAGGAGAGTTAGGCTGTGTTTTGGCAGGGGCAGATGCAGGAGTTCAGTTAATTTTCTTTTAGAGCTTTTTTTGAATTTGTGAGTAGTGGATATCGTTCTGATGGACATGGATAACTTGTTCCAAGTTAGGGCAATTGAGTAACTATATAGATGTTGGCCAATTTTTTTTTGGGGGGGGGCTTGTAGATTTCCAAGAGGAGTTGGTCAGAGCACTGGAGAGTTTGAGTAGGAGAATAAAAAGAGATGAGGGAGGAGATGCCTGGGCAGGAGGTGGGTTTGTTGAGGATGGAGTGAATGATAAGCAGTTGAGGTACAAGGAGCTGCTGTGGGAATTCTAGCCAGTTTAGAGATTTGAGAGAGAGGCAGTGGTGGGAGTTGTAGGACTGGTTTGCAGTGAACCTAGCTACTTTATTGTAAGTGAGTTCAAGCTTAGTTTTTAGAGAGGATTGTAAGTTAGTTAAGATCTGCAAGCCATAAAGAAGACTAGGAAGAAGGTAGGCATAGGCTAAGGAGAGTCTAGAGTCTTTGGTGAGGAACTTTTTATTTCTATAAAGCAAACCAAGTTTTTGGTGTGTCTTTTTTATGCAATAATGGACGTGTCAGTCAAATTTGAGTCGATCAAGAATGATTGCACCCAGGAGCTTAGTATGTGTTTCAACATTAATGATAGTGCTGTTTACAGACTTAATAATTGTAGCCAAGGCACTTTGCACAACAGGGAGCCTCTCCATGCATCCACAGCACAGGCTTGCAGCTAGATCACGATAAACTACCTTGCAGCCACTTCTTAATACAAGAAGTAAACAATGAGTGTGCGCAAAAGACCACAGTAACTGATGTGAGTGCACATGCACAGTTACTTAAGGATGATGTAATCAATGGCATCAGATGCATCTATAAATATATGAGCAATGGAAATGCAAGCAAAAGAAACACTGAGGATGGAGTTGAGGTCACTAACAGAAGGCATGAATGGGATGAATACTAAAGTGCAAAGTGATTTGTGTTACAAAACATTACTCGGAAAGGTATACCATAAATTGTATGACAATACAGATGTTT
Source organism: Protopterus annectens (assembly GCF_019279795.1). NCBI lineage: Eukaryota > Metazoa > Chordata > Ceratodontiformes > Protopteridae > Protopterus > Protopterus annectens. The sequence goes on from NC_056729.1 coordinate 1,369,521,912, forward strand.
TAAGAAAGTGAAGTATACACAGCAGATGTGGGATGCAAAGCAGTATAGTAATGTGATGTAACAAAATGCACCTTATTTAACAACAATGGCGGGTGTTAGAAGTGCACTGATACTATACTGTGAAGGCAATTAAAAATGAAGATATGCTTGTCCTGAGGCAGGTCAGTGCAACATTTCAATCCACATGCCAGTATATCCACTTTGTAATGTAAAGGTGAAATACTGCAGATGCCACAGAGCAAGGAGTTATAAATACACAATACTGCTGAAATGTATCATATGTGTAGTCAGGCTGCAACAAAAAAGAACATGTACTAGCCCTCAAGGGAGCCAAACCCTGAACCCCAACACTACCGTGTGCTATAGCAAGGGTAGCTACTAAAGCAGTCATGTTGTAAGTACCCAGCAACACATTACACATCTGTGCATAACTACATGGATCAAATACATCATTATAGTCATTAAGACCTCATATCCTCAACAGCCCAACTCAGTAATGGCAGAAGAATCCAAATAAATAAATTAGGTTAGACAATGCCAACATTCCACACATTATGTACACACTCATTACAAGGTAGCTTACATTCAGGAGAATGTAACACATGAGAGCAATAAAACAGAAACACTCAGGGATGAAAACTGCACCCCTGCCCATCTTTCCTGATATTCTTTCTATCACAGTATTAGTACTTGTAACAAAGTTGATTGAAAAACACATTACAGGGGAATGGAACAGCTAACAAACAAAATGCACATACCTGTGTTTGAACCGCTGACTTTGTTGAAGTATGCATTTATCAGAAGACTGTATTATAGGTTCATAGGTTCATAGGTAGGTACTAGGCTATCGGCCCTAGGGCCTATACAAGCTCAGCCAAAAAGGTACCCTGGCTTTTGCCTGTGCCACTGTTGAGCAGAGCCACAGAAGTGATCCCCGGGGTGAATTTCTTATTTCCCATCCAATCATCAAGATTTTTCTTGAAGAGTACTAATGAGGAGCTTTGTTTGATATAGATAGGTAGTTTATTCCAGAGTATGGGAAGTCTCTGGGACAGGAATCTATCCTTCCAGCATGTTCTGTTTATTGTGGAGACAAGGTTTAGGTCCCTAGAGCATTTAGCTTGGAGGGATTGTGATTTCTTTAAGTGGAGCATGTCCAACAGCTCTGGGTTTGACATAGCTTTGTATGTTAGGCAGAGATCACCTCTGAGTAGGCGATATGCGACAGTAAAGCTGGAGTTTTTTGAGACGGTCTGCGTAGAGCATCTGTTTGAGGCCGGTAATCCTCTTTGTGAGGTATTTCTGTGGCCTTTCCAGTTGTTGTAGATGTCTTGTGAGGTACATACCAAAAGGGGCGTTGTACTCTATAATGGGTCTAATGAGTGATGAGTAGAGGGGAACAATTACCTCTTTTTTTCTGGATGAGAAACCTTTTGCGATGAGGTGTGCCACATAGAAGGATTTCCTGACTACTCTGGCGATGTGATATTAGTACAGCATGCTATGGGGGTTCTCACGAAATAGGTAACTGGAAAATACTTTTCAGGGTAACAAAATAGTTAATATCAGGGCAAACAAAATTCACATACCTGAGTTCAAACCCCTGACTTTTCATACTGATATTGCAAATTCATAGCCATGACTAAGTTACACCACAAGGCATATGAATACACAAACATGGAAATTTTGGAATAATAATGCAGACTGTAAAATTAACAGTGACATAACACATAACAGAGGTAGGGATTAAAACCCATCTTCTACTGTACCCATCACTGCAGGAGTTTATTGAGGCATTGAATCTCTTGGATGCAAAATCGTGTTATGCATTTTATACTTACATGGCATGATAACAGCACATAATAATTATATTTATCAGCATTCCACAAGGTAGCTCATCATGGAGTAGTACCCCTGCCTGCCTAACTGTTGTTCTACGCACCAGCATATTAGCAATTGATGGCACAGATGTTATCATAACATTAAATGTACACACACATTTCCAGGGAATGTTAGCCCTAACAACTGGAAGTTGTAGTCAGTACTGAGCATAATATTCAGAAGAAAACACAGGAACTGAGGTTTGCCACGTTTCACACTTTATAGTGGCATTGAAAGCATGATTCTGCATGACTGCGATGTTATTATGTCATTCCACCATCTATTCAAACATTTGCTTCCTTCCTTTTCCCCCTTTATTGTATTCTCCCATTTCCAACACACATAGACACAAATTACTTATAAAGCACTTTTGTCTGCTGTTGACCAGAGGATAATGCTAGTTCATTCCCCATGGTAATAATGAAAAAAAATCCCATGTATGTGTTAAGACTTTGCCATCAGTTGAGCACCAGTGCTTAGCAGCATTGTGCATCAGTAAGCAAAACTTAGATTAAAAGCAAACATCAAAGTAATGTAAGATAGTTACATTTCCTGTAACAGACTGTGTGGCTTAACATACTACTGATGTGAAACTTCCATTTCAGTACACTGCATGCATGGTTCTAATCCACCGAGGGTGGGATGGTTTTGTACAATATTATTTCCAATCTTTACGTGTATGCCATTACAGTGAACATCCATTTACACATTTCTGCATGACAGCTTCAGTTGCATAGCTGTGTAATGTTGTGCTTGCTAAACTGTGAATGAGTTATGCATGGGTTTGAATTCTGCCAAGTGAGTTTATTTTTTGTTGATTTTCACTGCTGTTCTTCTTCTTCTTCTTTCGGCTTTTCCCGGTTAGGGGTCGCCACAGCGGAACTCTGGTCCGCTAATGATTGGCAGTAAATTTTTTTATGGGTGCCGAGGTGCCAGCTGGACGTCCAACCTTCAACGAAGGCACGCCCATTCTACGCATGTCTTTTGAACACCACTTGACCGCTGGGAGGACATGCGGACTCCACACAGAAGGTGCTCCAGCCGAGAATCGAACGGGAGAACATCTTGCTGTGAGGCAACTACTCTACCGCCGCACCACCACGGCTTACTGATTTTCACTGCTGTGATAACCTGAAATGCATATTATTGACAACTGTCCTTTGAAACATATGTGACATCTGTAAGTAATACTCTGCTTAGTGACTTTTAACACGATTCCAAACTCACAATAAGCACAATACATGCATGTACAAAGGACTGCCAAATTACAATAAAAATTTTATTTTGCTCAGACAGTGTGAGGCACTTGGCATAGAGTACCAGTGACAGATGTAAGTGTGTAAGAATAAATTACAATTTCCATTTCATGGCAAAATCTGATGATAAATCTTTCTGCTGTGCTAATGATTTTGTGGCTCTCACACAAGTGAGCTTAAACTCAAGGCATGACAGACATAAAGCACTAATGATATAACCACAAGTTGACATAATTAGTTGTACTCTAACCATCTATGGCTCATTGTACTCCGCTTGTGATGTATAATTATGAGGTAAGCTATGTTGAAAGTTTCTATGTCCCAATGCCTTAAGTCTGTTGAACATTGCTCATTGTGTGTTCTTTTTACTGTTGGCAAAAACCCTGCAAATGTGTACTGCCTGATAACTTTAACACAAGTTATTCTGTGGCATGTGTAGGTAGAAGACATGTCAAGAGAGCATGGGGGAGATCATCAGGGGTTTCATCCGTAGAATGACCATTGCTGACAGCCTGTGCTGTGTAGACTGTGGAATACCCACCTCACATAATTATGGTACAAATGATCAATATATTGACTACTGTACTGACACCTTACCTACACCTGCAAAACAAACTCTCACAGACTACTTAAAACGTGGTAATTTACTTTTTTCCATGTTATTCTGCTGTATTGATACTATTTAGCACTACTTACCATGGTTATCATTTGACTAACTTCTAGCAGTGCAATGTATAAAAGTAAGGCTTTAGGAGCATGGCTCTTTAAACACTAATTGGTGTAACACTAGTTGTAATCAGAGCTGGATTCAGCACTAGGTGACCCAGGCAGCTGCCCATGTTGGTTTGGGGGAGCCTGGTGTAGCTTTAAAAAATAAATCTGCCATAGATAAAACAAGCCCCAGCACCTTGCAGTAGAAAACAGCAGGACTTTAGGACCTCATGGGAGACTTGTATAAGACACAAGTGCCAAAAATCTCAGCATCCTAACACATCATCCATGGGAGTTTTGATTTATGCTTCAGAAAGCAAAGCATGTGCATGTGTGAAATACCCCAGTTAGAGGGGCTGTCTAGTTAAATGACTTTTCTCAGATTCCCACCTTGACCCTTAATTGTTGGTAAGCAAGTGCCTTAAACTTCTACACCAAATACCAGGTATCCTTTTATTCAATTTTATTTGTTTGGTTTTGTAAATCACTAAGGATTGCAGTCTGTCAATGTCAGTCATAGAGATTCATAGTTGTGCTGCTCAGTGTCAGTAGTGCAACAGGTAACACACTTGCCTTTGAGGCAGAAAGTTGTGGGTTCTCTTCCCACACCAGGTAGATTGATTGCTGGCACTAGTGTGCAGCATAAGGTGGGGGAGTGTGCTCTACTCCCAAGTCTGTCCACATTTGGATGAAAAGCCTACTGACTACGAACCTGTCATGAGTTTGCCAGCCATTCCCTATTGCATATCACCAGCACACCATTTTTTAATGTACCATAAGCAATTTATTCTTCAAGGACAGTAGGCAATGAATTTATAGAAGAAGCACTGAAATACAGCGTTGTTTGCAAGCAGCAACCTCTTCAGTATTACAGTTATATTTAGTGTGGAATTATTCAGATGACTTTTACTTCAGCAGAGATTGTGCATATCGATTGATATTGGTGAATTATAATGACAACAATTTGAGTGGCCTTTTATGGATGAAATGTTCAGAAATGGGTAAGTTTTATGATTGTTGGTTCATAGGTTTTGTTTCACTGCTTAGTGGAAAAATGTTCAAAACTATACAAGTGGTGGAGTATTAAACAAGGAATATATAGTTTAATATCAAGAAAGTGAATTAAAGAACACCTGCATTTATGCAATGTGCCAAAAATGTGTGGAGGGGGTCCATAGTTTGAAAATAGTCCGAAGGTACACTAAATCTGCCACTGGCCAGATACATTTTCTATGAATGTGAGTTTCAATGCAGTTTCAATGAATGTGAGTTTCAAGGACAAAGAAATGTACTGTTTCTCATGCTAAAGTCTGTTTTCATTGTGAGACTGTATTGTTTTTATTTGTTTGTTTTTTTTTTTTTGGCAAATGGCTACCAGTGTTTGTGCTACACAATTTGAATAAAAGTTTTAAATTAAATATAAATATCTGTAATCATTGTGGAAGTAAAGAAGAACATAGTAAGAACACTGACATGTTTGAACATTGTTAATGGTAACTGGAGAGAGAGAAAGTGCCAGTAATGGGACACTAGAATGGCTGAGGGATCCGCTCCATTACCCTGCCTAGGGCCCCATTCCACCATGATATGGCTCTTGTTAGAATGAGGTCCACTTGGAAGATATAAGCCTATCTCACAATACTTGTTATCTGGTCTTCTTCTTAGGTGCTCAGGACTGTGCACAGCCTCATGAAGAACTCAATACAGTGTTTACCTGGTTTGTTTGCTGCGCAACTGGTACAATTCAGAAAGTCTAATGAGTTGAGAACTAATTAGCATACACATTGTGGCAGTGAGATGAATCTACACATGGTAAGCTGACCTCATGCACTATGGAAGAGGAATTTACTTTCGGAAGAGAAAAGTATTGCAGAATAATTGTTCCCTCACAACAGCAGTCTGACAAACTTTCATGTATGTGTTATTTGTTACACCTGCTTCTTTGGTTGGTGTTAGCATTTAGGTGTGATGTGTACTAGTAGGAGATACAAATGACTGTTTCAATTTTTCTTGAGTGTAGATCAATTTTTATAAGCTGTCTGCAGGGGTACACTAGTCTCATGTTTATTGGCTGTAGTACCATGTCAGCACAGTACACTTGCTCATTCTGATCTTAGTTTGTAATGTAAAATTGCAATGATGGTTACCTTGAAATGTGGATAGATAATCAGTACAATGATTTGTTGCATGACTGCAACTTTTTGCAACTTTTTGCTTGGGAGGTTGTGTGCCTGATAACTCGACAGCGGTATACAGGTTCTTCTTTTGCTGGATGTACATTAGTTAGGATTGAAAAAAATGAATAGGATTGTGGTGCTGTTTTTACATCTATTTTTGCTGTCAGACCAATGGAAATTTGTATTGTTTGCACCTATTAGTATAATTTTCATAATGTTACAATGAGTACTACTTGTACATGACCATGGCTGCTAATTGCAGTGTTTTCCATATCAATAGGGATATGCCTGAAGCATAATCAGCTTCAGGCAGATCCAGCTGTAAGCCTCAGTTTACTGAGGCTGAGAATGAGGTGATGCTACAGGCCCTCTGTCCCCACAGTAAGATGGCTCAACACTTTGAAAAGTGCTGACAAACTCCTCAGTGACCATGTCTGGCAATAGGTTGTTCATAATGTAAATGCTGTGGGTGGCCAGGTCCAGAACTATTCTACAGTACAGTGGACAGCCAGTAATATAATTCACAATGCTATCAACAGAGCATAGTCCTTAGCATGGGAGCAGAGTGCTACAGGTGATGGACCATCTAGTGAATCACCACTTAGTGAGATAGAGGGGTTTCTGGCCTTGATTAAGGTAGTACTACCTCCACAGGGTTCCACAGTGCTGGTTGTCAAGGTGGAGTTGCATAGGCCCCACAGGATTTCAACAGGTAATGACCCAAGTATGTATTCTTATCTTTATTATGTCTCCTATTTGCAGCTGTTAGTCACATTACTGTTTATAATACCTTTCACACCTATTCTGTACAGATATATGTGGCACTGAGGTGCACTAACACCTGGACAAAGTAGGGGCACAGTTACATTTAATTATCTTTCTTTATAGTTGAAATGATATCACTTGCATTAGTAGCTGTGGTACGTACCCATACTTTCACTGCATATGTCTTGCCTTTGTGTATTCACAGGTGAAGTATTGCCTTGCACCAATATTATGGAACTATCCCTGTCTGTTGTTGGAGAATCTTTAGCCTCTGATGATGGCAAGGATGAGTAGGCATAGTCTGGACCTGCAGACTGTATGTTGGACACAGGGAGTGTGACCCCACATCCCCTCCTGAGAATATGAGCATAGTCTCTGTGCCTTTAAATACTCATGACATATTACCATCTGAAAGTGGACAGGTTGATGGGGACATTGTAGATTGTGGAAGTCTATTGGCCACAAATACAAACAACTCAGACCTTGCCCCTAACTGACGTGGACAGAAGGTACCACATGGGGGGATAAGTAGCTGTGCTTACAAGAGGTATATTTACCACCCTCCACCTGAGGTTGGTGTGTCAGTAGCTGCCATACAATGTATGTGCAGGGCCATTGTGGAGTCACGGGTGAATTCCACCAGGGCCTTGGAAGAGATTGTGATGGTCACCCAGTTAATGTATGCACATTTACAGAACTGAATGAAACATGTGTGACTCTTTGGACAGGATCAATGACATATTGAAACATGCATTGTCTGTTCTGGATCATTTGTCAGGGGTAAGGGGCCATCCTCGAGGCTGGTCATAGGATTATAGGAGGTTATTAGACTAATGGCCTAGAGCTTTTTTAAGTCTAGCTATTCATGCCCCAATTTTTCCAGTTATCAATGCTCATGGGCTACAATAGCTTTTTAGAGCATCTACAAACTGTCCCATCCATAAGGGCCACAGGCAACAAGCCAGGGGTGAATTTGAGATTCCCCATCAGTTGATCAAAATTGCATTTGAATAGACTTGGGAAAGAGCTCTGTTTCACATGAATGGGGGGTTTGCTGCAGAGAAAGGGTAATCTCTGAGACACATATCTGTCACTCCAACATGTTTTGTTTATGTCATAGACACATACCTCTCAACCTGGAAACATCAAAAATCTGGACAAAGGCCCATGAAAAATAGGTACAAATCTGTTCACTGATTAACATAACATTTGCGTATATACTTATGTAACTCCACCCACTCCGATAGAATTGTGGGATACCAGAATTCAAATGCAAATTGAAGAACAGACAAAATATTAAACACAGAATTAACTAAAACAATAGTGTTTTATTTATTTTAACATCTGAGCTTGTATCAAACTTTGAACTACTTGTATAAAACTAAAATGCAATTTTCTTTTTATAAAAGTACAATTAAGTGCTAGTAATCTGTCATTCTAACAGCATTTTAAGTTTATAAGAACAATATTTTAAATCTATCCTTGCCCCCCCCCCCCAATTATTTAAGGCTTCATCTAGAATTCTTGTGTTAAGAAGTTGAGAGATAGTATGAGTGATTACAGTTTAAACTTGTGTGTCTGAATGCAAAACACACCACTGCTATAAATTCTCAGGTAATTGCAATGCACTCTACACTCTTTTTGAGCACATGGAGTCAATTATTCCTGCCCTAGCCCATTGTGTACCACAAATATGCAACTGAAAAAACACCCAGTTGCCTAATTTTGTAACTCGATAGTGTACAAACTATATACTCCATATCAGCACAGCTTCTGACTACATTCCACACACTTTATCAACCTGTATTAATTAAATAAAACTTTGCATGTACAGGAAAAACAAAATAATGTACAGGGCACCACACAGTAACATCCAGGAACATTAAAAGTCATAAAACTAGGCACTTATCCCGGGAGCTGAATATTAAATCAAAATGTACTGTGCAAAGATAAAAGTTTCCAACTTAATGACAATGGAAACTGCAAAGCAATGGCACAACAATGCAAACTGATTTCCAACAAACCACCATTAAATTTTGTAAAGACTGATAACAAGAGATTAATTAATTGAACTGTGGTTTAATATTGTTATAGTGAATATCGTCTACTACTATGAAATTTTACTGCTTACCTTCAACTGAAAGGACAGTCGCAAATTAAGAAAAAAAGCAGTTGGTGCCAGGCTAAAGTTTTCTAATACTAGCTTTCTACTACCAGATCGGTGCCCAAACACATTGTTATCTCTGTTTTTATGCATTCCTCTGAATGACAGTCTTGATGGGAAATTAAGCATTTGTAATCCAAAAATAAAATAAATCCAGGTAATGATTTACATTCTAACAAAACACGTTTATTGATTTCCAAAGTATCAGGAGAGATAAGCGCTGTTATTAAATTTCATTACAAGCCCGGTGTAGAAGCACTTATGTAGTCATCACAGCATTGCAAAGCTTTGTGCCTGTTGATCTATAGAATTAATAAATTAAACTTGATCATTGGAGTATCGGTGTGGAATTCTATTTTTTTAATTAGTTGGTAAAAATCAATAGAAGTTGAATTAACCAATGGTCATCTTATCTATATTTCTGAGAGCTGTATCTCGTGAAAATCTAATTGGAGTCACCTGATTGGGTGTTCTCATGTGTTGCGGCTCTTTTCATTGGAAAGTTGGACCCAGCTCATGCTAGGAGCAATGGCAGAAGTGGGAATCTGGAAAGACAAGCCTTATTGGTTGAATGGGGACTGCCAATAAAGGCGGCAAAAGGGGGGGATGGGGAACTGTTGACCGTGAGAAAAATTTTTAAATCTGGATGGCTGAAATCTTTCTAGAGAGGGGACTGCCATGTAATGACTATCGGTGTGAGCCTGTGGGGTGAGATCATATTCGTAATCAGTGCAGTGGAGTGGGTGGAGTAGTCTCTGTTATCTCAAAGAGTGAATGGTTACACCATTACAATGAGAAAATATAAGCACTTTTTTGAAAATAATCCTGGATGATTACAAAGAAAATAAAGATAATTAAAATAAGAATAAAACATTTTGAACCCATAATAAACGTTCCCATAACAACAAACTGCCTGGCCGTTACTGTCTTTAGAAGAACTGTTTCGTGGTCTGAAAATGTGCAATGATGAATGATGAGTATAAGCTGGCTCACTATGGATTGGGTATGTATAATCAGTCTTCCTTGAGGGAGATCTATTCCCATGATGTTCATAATGATGGAACCTGGCCTGCTAATCACCTATTATGACTTAACTCTAAACATAGTGTTAAGCTAAATAGGCAAAGATTTAATTAAGGAGGGTCCGGGACTGAAAATCGGGGTAAACAATTATGGCCCAACGTTAGAAAATATGGTTAGGTGATGGGAAGGGTCCCTAGGGCCCTCTGTCAAGACGGGATCTGGGAAGACACTGTGTATTATTCATAAAAGAGAACCACTAATATATAAGAGGGGCAATTAAGTATTTGCTCTAACATTTATTCGAACATACACTGGTAGCTTTTGCCTGTAATACGCTTCCTCTTTGGCTTGCTGCTGTAAAGGCTTGTGTGATTTAACACAACAGTTCTGTAGAAGAGCAAAATGAATGTAGCAATTTTTACGGCACTGTTTACCTTGTTTATATGCAACGTTGCAAAAAAAAATAATAATTTTTAAGGAGGGAAAAACCTGTTGAATGAATGCATTTTTGTGTTAGTGCTGCCACACCTTTCAGATCAGTAAATGACTGCATCCTATGCCCCATACAAGCATCGGTTATGCGCAATTTATATATTACAAAGTTTAAAAGCCGCGTGCTTCATTGAAATGCAAGCTTACAAAAACATACACACTGGTAGCTTTTGCCTTTAATAAGCATCTTCTTTGGCTTGCTGCTGTAAAGGCTTGTGTGACTTAACACAACAGTTCCACAGAAGAGCAAAATGACTGTAGTAGCAACCTTTACAGCACTGTTTACCTTGTTTACATGCAATCTTGAAAAAAAAGTATTTTTTTAGGAAGGAACAACCTGTTGAATGATGCATTTATGGGTTAGTGTTGCCACAGATTTCAGATCGGTAAATGACTGCACCCCATGCCACATAGCAGCATCAGTTATGGGCTATTGATATATTGCAAAGTTTAAAAGCCGTGTATTTCTTTAAAATGCACATTTGCAAAACTGGCATTGAAGGTAGAAGTAGCCCATTTGTATTTATGCAGTGGTGTTGTGTTAGGGGTATGTACAAATAAATACACAGTTTCGTACACTCATACATTCATACATTCACTCATACTTACCTCAGTGTGGCAAGATAGAAATCGGGATTTAAAGGGGATAATTGGAAATTCGTGGCACCCTATTATTTTGAGCCCAAAACGGAAAATACAAAGGAATTTGGTACAGTTGAGAGGTATGCGCAGACATGATTTAAATCCTTAGAGCAGGTAATACTAGTGATGTTTGTTTTGCAAATGTGTAGCAGATTCTTCAGGAATGGATCAGAGAATGCCTTCTAGGTTAGGCATAGGGTGCCCCTCAGTAACCTGTAGAACACAGAGGACAGGGACAGAGCTTTGAGGCAGTCTGCATGGGACATATTGTTTACACCCTGTATTCTTTTTTGTTCCTAAGTTCATAGGTTCATAGGAGGTTACTAGGCTAGTGGCCCTAGAGCCTTTACAAGCATAGCCATGTTAAGATGGGGGCTAAGGTTGAGGAATCTTTCTGACCACTCCAGCTGTTGCAAATGCCTGGTCAGGTACATGCCGAAGTGTGTATTGTACTCAATTACTGGTCAAATGAGGGCTGAGTATAGTGGGACTCTGATCTTCTTAGACCTGGATGTCATGCCCTTACTTATAAGTTCTGCCACATAGAAGGATTTTCTCACTACTATGGACACATGGTGATCAAAGTTCAGGTTACTGTCAACCTGAGTTCCTAAGTCCCTTACCACTCAGTTTAGGGGAGTGTTATCAATGTTATAATTTGCGGGGGGGGGGGTAGTTGTCTACCCAAAAGGTATAATTATGCATTTTTCTGCACTGAGTATTAGACCATGGTTCTTGGCACCAGTTATTTGACTGAGTCAGACCCTCCTGGAGGATGTCTACAACTTGGGGGTCTTCAGTAATTGTACCCAACTTGCAGTCAACAAATTTGGTCAGCCCTCTACATTTGTCTTGACTTCAGAGAAGTATAATCCAAAAAGGAGAGGTCCCGGTATCAATCCCTGTGGGGTGCCACTAGAAACAGGCTTGTTCGTGGAGGTGGATTCCCCCACCCTAATTTCTTGTGTAACATCTACAAACATTTGCTGACCTGGCCGAAGACAGCAAAGGTCCTGCTCCCACACTGGTAGTACTTTCACTGCTACATTGGTGGCTGATGTGTCTACACCCAGGAGAGGCCACCTCTGCCATCATGGTCATGGTCTTGTTGACTGTTGTTCCAGCGAACATCAATCACATTTTTGTAGCACATCAACATTTAGCCAGGGTTATGGAACAGCTAATGCAGTTCCTGACAAAGCCACTTCTCATGTGCAGGGGTGTGTATGGGAAGTTGAACCATCTTCCATGAATGCTTTGACCTGTCCAGCTGGCCATGGTGCAGTACTGACCCACACACCACTCTGTTGTATCTGCTTTTGCAGTATTATATTATGTAACATGGCAAAAACCGTTAGAATTTTTGCACCTGTGTACCTGTGGTGGGGTTGTACTGCAGGGCTCTGCCAGATGTGTCCAGGTAGTAGAATCTTGAAGCAGCTCAAACACATGCTATATGATGCTTCCAGTTTCTGAATGGGCATGATTGTAACCTTGCTCTGTTGGATTATGTGGATTTCTCACTGAGGTCATGAATCAAGATTCTAGGGCATATCCGAGATCCCCCACTAGATGTCCCTGAGGAAAGTAACATCTCTCAAGCCATTGGTAAAGCTCACATGTGTGCCATATGTGTAGTTCATGGAAAGTGCCTGGGTAGCCTGCATACACACACATTGTAAATAATATGCGGTGCATTACAGACCACCTGGCAGTGTGTGCAGTGATAGCCTTTGCAGTTCACTTATCTTCTCCCCTGTTCACCAGGTGGGACCTTTATTTTAATGTGGATACAGTCTTTGACCCCCAGTACTTCAGGTAAATGGGCTATGGCATACAAGTCTGGAATTGTGTTTATTTTATTTTCTTGAATATATGAGAACCACATATGCTCTCCCATATGCTGAAGCACAGCATCAAGGAAGATGTTTGAGAAATGGCCATTTTGTGCCCAGCTGGCTGCTGAAAGGTCCATGTAGCTAATGTACTTAAAGTCACAGATGCCTTATATTCCACAGAGCTGCCAACAAAGCCAATACATGTCCATTATTTGTTGTATGGTGTCCTTGGCCACTCAATTGCAATCCATTATGTCAGTGTCATTGAGGGCATGATAAGGTGAGCAGGTTCAAAAGACCCTGCACCTTTGAGGGATGATGTTACACTGTTGGCAGCAGCTGCTGCAATAAAAGCTTCTTGCTGATACAGGTCTTCAGTTGTTGTGGTAACCCCAACTTGAACAAGAGCATATGGCTATGTGCATTGCTAATGCATGCAAGACATGGCTGCGCACATTTTATACTTTTCTGAATTGCCTTGCCATATTTGTTTACTTCATTAGCATACTGCAAAGCTCATTATTCAGTCATTAGCATATATCACAGCTGCATCTTATTTTCCAGCTGGCCTCAACATGTAGCTGTGCTTTCTGAATCGTACATACTCTACTCATCCCTACTTGTCACAACTATAGCTGCTCAACACAATACAGCAAACATTTGTGAACCAGGCCTCTATTTCACATGTGATAATTTACTTGCATAGTTCACAGTTATTTGTTAACTTGGCGAGTGAACTGATCTTTTTTAGACCTTTTTTCAGCTACATCCCAACTTAAAGGGACAAGGGACAAATGCAATAGGACAGCCAATGTTTTTGGGAGGTGGAAGAAAACTGGATTACTCAATTGTTCAAGTTCATTCTCATGTTGACACAGGCAGAACTTTGTACCCTATGCAGACAGTAACAGAATGTTACAATTGAGTTTCGTTGGTTCCTCTCTGACCTGCATGATTTTTGTCTTCTTCCCTCCTCATCTCATTATGATGTTCCTCAATACTTGAGAAGTGTTTTCCTTTTAGTTTTTCTTCATGTTTTGCTGACAATTGTTCTGCTATCTTTGTATCTCTATTACTATCTAATCACTCCTGCCTTCTATTGTCAAACATTGCAACTATGAGGAACACTAAGAAGGTAATAAGGGAAGTGTTTTTATTTTTTTTCTTGCAAACCACAACTGTAGAGTGGCACATCAGATTTGGCAGCTTCAGCATTCAAGCAAGGCCTCGACAAACACTAAACATTGTTACTGTTAGTCTAAACATGTGATACCTATTCACTCACTTTATTTAAGAAAATAACATTTTGTTTATGAAGCAGGAGGGGAAAGACAATGACCCCTCAGTCTTCTTCTTCTTCTTTTGGCTTTTCCCGGTTAGGGGTCGCCACAGCGGATCACCTGTCCGCTCATAACTGGCAGTGGAGTTTTACGGTGTCGAGTTGCCAGCCCGGCTCCCAACCTTCCACAGAAGGCACACACATGCACGCACTCACACCTAGGGCCAATATAGTGTCCAATCCACCTACAGCGTGTCTTTGTGGTGTGTGCTCTGCTTTAATTTTTAAGTACAAGCAAGAACTTTAGAGGAGCTTTGCCAGTGACACTAACATTGCCTTGTGATGATGAGGAAAACAATGACTCACTTTACTGGCATGCTTGATACTTTTGACATTACTTGGGCATAGCTTTTAACACACCTTAATCTTATCACTCACACTGCAGGGCTTTCACTATAATTATTTCACCTGCCTCATTCACTTTCACGTAATTGAAAATGACTAGATTACACATAAAATAAGGGCTGATCCCTTAATGTGAAACTCGGCTGTACCTGCTCCTTTTTGCGCAAGGCACCTAGAGCTAGGTAGACGTTTGCCAAAAATCTACATTGATTGTGAAGAAGAAGAGCATACAAACTGGACAGGAAGCAGTAATCCAAAACAGAATGGACAAATCTGCCATTGTGTCTATGTCACAGGATGTATGAGCTACTGAGTTTATAAAGAGATGTAAAACTGTCTTAACATGTAATGTAACAGCCATCCAATGAGTCTAAGTAGCTCAAAACTTCCTACTGGTCCAAGCTAATCAGGCTGCATGAATGCTGTTGGGGGAGCTGTTTTTTTGTTGGGCAGGTCCTTCTGTGACTAATTTCAACTCTGTTTAATAGCATAACGTTTGCTGGCTCATTAACTTGGTAATTTTGAATCAGAGAGCATTTTAGTAACTTATTGTCAAGCACTGCTGAAACACATGATACAGCTATAATATTACATTAAGACTGCTCACAATAAACCCCACTTAAGGATTATAATTGCAGGTTTAAACTTTTGACAGTTACAAAGCCATATTATATATATGTTTTTTTTCAAAGAAGCGTGTTCTACTGCTACAGATTCCTGTAATATGTGACATATCACGTGTCAAAGTACAACTTTAGTAAGACAAAGTTATCAGTTTCAGCCAGGTTTCATATTACATATTTGCTTTGCTAAATGTTTTTATTTGTTCCATTTACAGATCAGTTAACTGATGATTGCTTTTAATTAAAGAACAGCCCTTCTAGATTTGAGGATTTCTGATGCACAGATATACAGACAGGACCTGTCAACCATCTCCCTGTGTGTGCTAGACAGCAGTGAAATTAAATCAAGTCTCTGACGTGATTATAAAGGAATAACTGAGAAGTGTGAAGTTATGAGAGTACCACTCTGTCAAATACAGGTCATATGACACTTCATATACTTCACGTAAGTAAAAAATAAGGTAAGAACTGAGTATACTAGATGAGGAAAATGTGTGTCAAGGATAGTGGGGAGCTACACCACTGGGTGAAATATGGCAAAGAACAAAATGTGAAATTCTCATCAGTTCATTAGTGACTGAGGAACTGACAAAGATACAGGAGACAGTACAGATACTAGTTCACATGTGCTTCTGAAAATACCAACAATGCAGGACAGTACATCTGCTATATGTTAAAGAGGGTACCTGTGCAGCAGATAGAATTAGTGTCTATAAAAGAAACCGGTATAGCAATTTCAGATTAATTCAGTTATTGCATTTTGCTGACCAAGTCTGCAAAGGTGCTTTATTACATGAAATGTGAACAGCACTACTCAAGGACAAATCTTAGGTCAGAGCATTGCTTTTTGATAACTACAGTCACAATATTAACAAAAAAAAACAGCTTGCACCCACTCAGTGGGCAGAAGTAAAAAAGGCAGTGGAATCACTACATTAATACATCATAAATTAACTGAGGCATATATTTAGAAATGTAAATGCATTAGAAACATCATTGGTACTGTCCTCTCCAGCTAGAAGTAAATATCATGGGTGTGTAAGACACCCACAAAAACAAAGCTGGTGAATAACAGGACATTGTGTTTGCAGCATATTCAAGAGACACAAATTAAAAATATTTAACTAATCATTGCGGTTACAATGTATGACTATGTGTGCACAGTCAGTCATGACAGAGATGAACTGCCAAAAGGTATGTACCTGCCCATGTCTGCCATCCCTGAACCAGTCACTGGCTGTACTCCAAAGTATTGTCTTCGTCTTTGACACTGAAGGCTGCTAAAAGATCTGATTTTTGCAGTCACTGGATCCTGTTCTTGAATATTAGGGCAGTGTACTCATCAGAATTCATCTTGACCTTGGAAATATATAAGACAGTACAACTGTTGATGCTAGTGCCTTTTAATGAATGCAGAATGACAGGAGGTCAGCAAAAACATGCAGGGCTTTTGCTAATGAAGTGATGTGCACATCAGATATGTAGAAACTGCAGCCACAGTTAGAATAGTTTTAACAACCTTGGGAGTCCAGCTCTGAGGAGTAAATCCTCCTAGCAGATTTGGTTCTCTAAGGGTAAGCCCACTGAAGGTCAGCTTGCTCATTCAGAAAAAAACAAGCACGTATAAATGCTGTATAGAATAGTAGAGATATCAGTCGAACCACCATCCTGATGCTAGACTTCAAGGCTAAGAAGTTCTTACAGTTTGTACAGCAATACCATCTTGCTGTGTATCTTTGCAACTTCATGGTTTAGTTAGTTAGCTAGTTAGTTTAGTTAGTTAGTTTAGTTAGTTAGTTAGTTAGTTAGTTAGTTAGTTAGTTAGTTAGTTAGTTAGTTAGTTCGTTAGTTAGTTCGTTAGTTAGACCAGGATGGTTTGACATGGCAGAGCAGACTTTCAATGGAGGCTCGGGTTTTAAAGGTCTAGATTACTAACAGGAAAATATCATAAAAACTGATAAACAGTAAATCAGACAATACATTTGATGACAATAAGAACAATGTTAATCAGAACTTAGACTTACAAACACAGATGAAAACCTGCTCGCTGTATGCAAATTAGTAATGGCATCTAGGTCATAAATAACAGTTATTGTGACTATTGAGTTAAATGCCAAACCAGCCAGAAACTTTAATGCCTCAATATCATTGTAATGCCAACATCAGTATTAATTTTTGCACTGTAAGTTCTCCTAAGAGGAAGCTACCTGACCCAAGACAAAACTACTTTTTTCTTTGGTGTTTTCTTTGAATAAGGTTACAGTGACGGGGCTAATTCTGCAGTGAAGACAAATGTTTTAAAAGTGTTTCTGTCTCGCATTACATGTAGGTTTTTTACTTGCTATACTTTTTTTAAATATAAGTAATATGCTTAATGCTTTAATATCTGGCATTATAACAATGATCAGAGTTTCACAAGTCACTATTAAACTCCTCACAAGTTCAGGTCTGCAGCCTTTATTAAAATTTCCTTAACAGCAATTGCTATCATTATTACTATTATTATTATTATTATTATTATCATTACTATTGTTATTATTATCATTACTGTTATCATTATTATTATTATTAATATTATTATTATCATTATTATTATTATTATTATCATTACTATTGTTATTATTATCATTACTGTTATCATTATTATTATTATTATTATTATTATTATTACTATTGTTATTATTATCATTACTGTTATCATTATTATTATTATTAATATTATTATTATTATTATTATTATTATTATCATTATTATTATTATCATCATTACTATTGTTATTATTATCATTACTGTTATTATTATTATTATTATTATTATTATTATTATTATCATTACTATTGTTATTATTATGACAAGTTATACAAAAATAACTGAAGACGATGTAGGTAATGTCATGCTAAAAGTTTACTATATAAATTATAGTCCTTCAGGACAGAAGAGACACTGAATTGACTACGTCTGTTAGAAAAGAATGTGTAAAATGTTAATGAGAGCTCAGTGTTAAAGACTAAGAATGAATTCTGAAATTAACAGTGAATGTAAATCAAACAGCCCCAGGAAACTGTTCAAAAAAATAGATCCATGTGGAATGGTAACTCAAGACAGCTGTTCTGTCAGATCTCGACCCATAATATTGGTTGTAATTTGTAATAACAATTGATGCCACACTTTTATGTGGTATTATGCATGGATGATACATAGCAGTCAAGATTAAAATCTTTATTGTCTTTCCAGTTGCACCTTTTCCAGTGCTGGCAAATCGTACGTGCATATATTTTACAGCTTTTCCTGTTCTGTCAGACATAATTTTATTCCATAGTATATTATTTAAAAGATTGCAGAAGCAGCAAGTTAGACATTTCGGCTTTACAAAGCATATTACATCAAAGTTAAATGTCATCACACTGCAGCACTGGAAGATGAACAGTTCTCACTTTCGGAGTTTGGCAGCCAAAGCAAGATGCTGCATAATAACTATAGCCTCTACCATTGAGTCTTTCCACTGAGAAAGCATTTAGTGTTGCTGGTCACATTTACAACTTTCTCCTGTCTGGTCTGTCTGCATTAATATTGTAAAGCAGATTTTCATTTTTTAAAACAGATTACCTTCTAGGAAAAGCTAATTGTCAGCTGTAAAAGTTTCATTCTTACATACTGATGAGCATGAAAATTTGTCCTTGAAAATGACTGCCATGAGACAGTACAAGGAAGAGATTGCAAACATTGTCAGTATATTGCTTTTGAATTACAAAATATAAAAGCCAAACCTCCACAAATTATTTAGGGACCAGCATGCTATCTGAAAGAGCAATTCCGAATAATGGGCATGCAATATAAAACAGGTAATATTCATACCACTCAACCTCTTAGAGCAAGAAATCTGGACAAAGACATAAATAATGGGAGACAAAGGCCCAAAAATAGGGACAATTTTTAAATATTGCTCTTACAAACTTAGAAAGTAGACGAAATGACAGGTTTTGAATTCACACATATTTTCTGACAGGTATGAAATCTGAAACTCAAATGTCTGTCATTATTTTCTGACTTAAACCATCAATGATTTGATAGAAAAACAAATTTTTATGAAAAATGGACCAAAAATATAAGGCAAACATCTGGACATTCTGTGAAAATCTGTACAGTTGAGAGTTATGTAATGCATATTTAATGTTATATGTAGTGTATAATGCATTGCAAATCTACCCTTCAGATGTTTGATTCCCTCAGCCTACATTTGTCTACTGTGTGACTGTAAGCAAGTCTTTTAACCAAACAATGCTTTTAAGGTAATGGAGAGATTAAGCAGAGTTACTCAATGATCTCCTGGACTGCATGCCTATTAACCTATAACCTACAAACCTGTGTAATATGCAGTAATCTGCTTTTAAACATTAAAGACTTGTGTTCAACTTACTGTGTGTCTTGACATTTAATGATAGCATTTGCTGATACATTGTTAGTTTTCTTGTCATGATATATTAGCAAAACAAGTATTTCATTCATGTGCATGCCTTCTTTAACAGATTACATGAGTGAAAAGGTGCCAATATGACCAACTAACCAAATCATCATCATCATCAACTCCCTTTTTCCCATTTTCTACATGGGCTTGGGGTGTCGTGTCAACTGTCGCCTCTCTCTATTCATTGTCACTCTTCTACCATCTTTGATGCTCATGCCTGGCTGTTGCAGGTCCTCTCTCACATAATCCATCCACCTGTTTGCTGGACACCTTTGTTTCCTCTTGCCTTCTTCCTGTTTGTCCCAAATCTTCACCGGATTGTCTTCTGATTTTTCTGCACATGTGCCCAGACCACAGTCTTCTGTTCTCTTTGACCTTTTCTGCAGTTGGAGCTACATTGGGTTCTGCTCTTATGTTCTCATTCCTTTGCCTGTCCCACAGTGTGCATCCTACCACCCATTTAGGTACTTCATCTCTATCAGCTCTAGCTTCCTCAATTGCTCTGCCTTTACTGCGCAGGTTTCAGTACCATACAGTAATACTGGACACACCACTGCTTTCTACACCTTACTTTTCAGAGTCTTTGGCATTCATTTGTCATATACTACACCTGACACTCTGTGCCAGTTGGCAGCTGCCCCCCTGATTCTAGCTTTGACTTCCTCATTCAGACTTCCCTGCTCCTTAACCACCCCTCCAAGATACTTGAAGATGTTAACCTGTTCCACAATTTCCCCTTGTATCTCAGCTCTCAGCTTCTTCTCATTATCCCCATTTGCTGCCTTTACCACTGTCTTATCTGTATTCAGTTTCATCCCATGTGCCTTCAGTTTTGCATTCCATTCCTCTATCCTTTGCTGAAGTTCTTGCTGAGAGTCTGTCTGTAATTCTACATTGTCTGCATACAGCAACGTTGTTGATCTGTCCCTTCTGACCTGTTTGCTAATGTAGTCCAATACCATTATGAACAGCAGTGGGTTCAGAGCTGAGCCCTGATGCGCATACACTCTCACTAGGAAACCCTCTGTAAGACCAATCACTGTTCATACTTGAGTCATTGGGTCCTTGTACATAGCTTGCACTAATTCTACCAATATTTCTGGGACTTTGAACCACCACAGGACTACCTAAATCAGCTTTCTTGGGACCATGTCAAAGGCTTTCTCTAAGTCTAGGAAAGCCCAGTTGGACTTTTTCCTCATTTCTAGCTTCTTCTCAAGTATCTGTCTCACTGCAAATATTGGGTCAGTTGTGCTGCATCCTGATCTGAATCTGAACTGCTCATCTCTCATCTTACTTTCTATGACTCTGCAGATTCATTTATCAATTACCCTCTCCATAACTTTCATACAATGTGATAGGAGTTTGATATCTCTGTACTGTCCATAGTCATGAATGTCCCCATTATTCTTGAAAACTGGCATTCTTGTAATTATTCTTGAAATCCAGTCATCTGGGATATGCCATTCTCTCCATACTGCTATGAGTATCCTCAGGAGCAATTTCACCCCTATCTCACTGTGATGTCTTCACTCTGGGCCAGTAATCAAGAAGCCTGAATCCTCACCACTGACACAGGAGAGGGACGTTCACTTGGACTACAAATGGGTACACTCAGTTTTTCCAGATGCAGACCTCTCTGCATCAAGCACAGTTTCCCTTAACAGCACACAGGGCACACACTTAGCCCAGGTCTGAGTGTCTCTATCTGTCTCCTTCCAAGTCCCCAATAAGAATCCCCAAAGGCATAGCTGTAGGGTTAGGTCCTCAGCCGAGTGTCCAAGCCAAGTCCTTCAGTACTCTCTCTGTGAAACCAGTGCTTCATGTCCCTGTTCCAAGTAGCTGCCACACAAACTCTTTGAGATTTAATTTGCACAAATACACACACATGCATACACACACACACACACACACACACACACACACACACACACACACACACACCTGGGAAATGCGGGCACAGATTACCCGTTCTACCAACTTTGCCCAGCTTATAAAGTAAATTTACTGTCACCAGTCAGTTACTATAAGACTCTTAAAAGGGTATCCAGTTATACTGAGGGAGATTAATATTAATATGAATGGTAATGCTGACCAAACAGCCAGGCTTTCAGGAGTGGCCAGAGTTATCACCAAATAATTATGTGCAAATACTCTCAAAACTTAAATACGTATTTTCTAAAAATGACCAGCCAGAATAAAAACTTTAAATATATTTAATAATAGATAGTAAAAGAACATGAAAATACTAAATATCTATTTACAGTAAACATCAGAGTTTCAGTCACAGGAAGTATTAAAAATAACACTAATGGAAAGTTTCACACAGTTACAGAAAAACTGTAGGTGGATTAACCTCTTCTCTCCCAGCATATGCTGTTACAATGTATACATTTATTTCAGTTACAATAATACATGTCCATTTCTTTTCCTTCCAGCAGGGTGCACTGTTGATACATTTTAACACAAGTATACATCACAGATGCATTTTCAGCACAAGCATCTGTATAAATCAGTTTGATATAAAAATGACATATAATTATTTACAAAATTCCAGCTAGCTGTGCTGGCATATGTTACGCATCCTCTGCCCTACTTCTCCTGGCATGGCTGATAGTAACTCCTTTCATCACATCTCTTCCCCCTTTGAAGACTCATACTAGTTTTTCAAGTGCCCCTTGAGAAACATTGCTGGAGAGGAATTAACCTATCTGGGAAAACATTACCTCAATTTAAGTACCTTTATCTGCTCTTTTTTTTTAAAAATACAGTATTTCATTTGAGTGTTGAAGGAATTTTTAACTGAAGTTATTCTGCTCTTCAGTAACTTGAACTGAAGCTAGTGTTGGCTGAATTTTGTTATTTGCTAGTAATTACAGGTGTGGGGGTAGCCACATTCTTTGATTTCCTGTCCTTGCATATTTAAACTGGTGCATGTGAAATAATTCCTGCTTTAAAACTTCAGCTTGGCCAGCTAAGAACTTGGTTATATTCAACTGGACGTATAAGAGAATTTAAGTACCTTTATCTGCTCTTTTTTTAAAAATACAGTATTTAATTTGAGTGTTGAAGGAATTTTTAACTGAAGTTATTCTGCTCTTCAGTAACTTGAACTGAAGCTAGTGTTGGCTGAATTTTGTTATTTGCTAGTAATTACAGGTGTGGGGGTAGCCACATTCTTTGATTTCCTGTCCTTGCATATTTAAACTGGTGCATGTGAAATAATTCCTGCTTTAAAACTTCAGCTTGGCCAGCTAAGAACTTGGTTATATTCAACTGGACGTATAAGAGAATTTAAGTACCTTTATCTGCTCTTTTTTTTTAAAAAAATACAGTATTTAATTTGAGTGTTGAAGGAATTTTTAACTGAAGTTATTCTGCTCTTCAGTTATTCCCACCCACCCGCCCTGTTTTTGTTTTGGTGTTAATCTTAGTGGCATTGAAACTGCCTGCCCCTCAGCCTGCCTCTGGGCCCATCTCATTTGCTCACTCAACTGAGTGCAGTGAGATCATATTCTGATTTCAGGCACTCCTACTGTGTACAAAGAGAGCATCTGGGAAATAGAAAAAAAGAAAATTAAGCTTATTTCCTGCCTTTCTTGTTAAGTGGTACAGACTATTTGTAGGCTTCTGAGCCCCCAAGCCCTTCTGTATTTGAGGGAAGCCTTCTAGCTTGTTTTTTTTTTCTTATAACTAGCCAGTTTTCTAGTTTCAGCACTCAAATCTGTTTCTTTGATCTCAGCACTTGTTCAGAAAAAAAAAAAAAAAAAAAAAAAAATTTCATCTGCTTTTACTGTACTTGTGTTTTTACCTACTTCTTTCTACTTTTGCATCATCTTAAAATACTCAATTGTATTTATTACTGCTTGGTGTAACTCATTCTAAGCCTTTTGGTTTAAACACTTGGGCTTCGGACCAGTTAGTTGTTTTGCACTGAGAGGGTTTGTGGTCTGCACTGTTGTGGCAGAACAGGTAGCTTACATCCTTCTAGGTTGAGAACTGCTGATTGAGGGCTCAGTGTCTGTTATTCTAAAAGTGTATTAATTCTGGTTTAAGCACTTGGGCTTTCAAGCCAGTTATTTTACATTAAGAGGGTTCGTGGTCTGCACTCTTGTGGGAGGAGAGGCTGGACTCTGCCCTTCTGAGCTGGGAATTTCTGGTTAAAGGCTTATAGTGCATGCATATCTGAACTGTTTCTTACTGAAGTTGGTGCCTTGTTTGCTGTGGCATAGACTGGATTCGGGCCTGCTGGATCTAGCTTTGTTTGTGTAACTTGAGCACTAATCCAGACATTCTCTAAAGTATTCAATGGTATTTATTACTGCTTGGTTGTAACTTGATTAAAGTGTAGCTATCATTCAAGTCTTTTGGATTAAGCACTTGGGCTTCAGACCAGTTGTTTTACATTAGGAAGGTTTGTGGCAAGCACTGTGGTGGCAGGACAGGTAGCTTTCATCCTTCTAAGTTGGGAACTGCTGATTGAGAGCCCAGTGTCCAAGTGTATTAGTTCTGGTTTAGGCACTTGGGCTTCAGGCCAGTTATTTTACATTAAGAAAGTTCGTGGTCTGCACTCTTGTGGGAGAAGAGGCTGGACTCTGCCCTTCTGAGCTGGGAATTTCTGGTTAAAGGTTTATAGTGCCTGAATATTTGAACTGTATCTTACTGAAATTGGTTCACCTTGTTTGCTCTAGCATAGACTAGATCCAGGCCTGCTGAATCTAGCTTTGTTTATATGCTTGTTGTTTGTTTGCTTGTTATTTCCCTGGAAGCTAATTCCACCTAATACGCAACTTCTCAGCGCTTCTGTGGATCACTAGTGATATCTGCATTGCTTACTGTACTTATTTCCTTGTTTCACTTGAAAGAAAGTTACTGTTTGTCGTTTTTGCATTTAGTTACTTGTAACACATTGCACTCAAGTTACCTGGCACTTGCTCACTAAAGCAATTATTTAAGTCAGCACTAAAATTAAAAGCACTACACCCTCACTCCCCACTGGCCCTTGTTTTCAATTAAGGAATTCCCAATATTATTCTAGCATGTCCAAAGGTCAGTTGTCAATCTTCTCTCCGGTCCAGCTGGTGAATCTGGGAATCTTGAGGCAATGTTATAACTGCCTCATGTACACAGACAACCCTCTCCTCCTCCCACATAACACAAATACTTGCGAGAGATGCAGCTATTTAGCCAAACTGGAGGCTGAGCTCTCTCAACTCAGGACTGGCAAGACCAGACAGGAGGAGAAGGCAACTACACACACCACAAAACCAGCCTCACATAATGCTACCACTCCACTGAATCAAACACATAAACACACAAAGACATACTCGGAGGCGCTGAGTAAAAATTTACCTAAACAGCAGAGGCCTCCAAAGCAGACACCCAAACAACTGCTACCTCAAGACACCCCACAAGCAACACATAAACCACAAAAGCAGTGTGCAAAGCAGTCACAGCCCTTAAGGCCAAATACAACACCAAACATACTTGTCATAGGTGACTCCATAGTCAGACACACTGACGTCCCACTCACCAGGCTGAACAAGGAGAGGGTCACAGCAAGCTGCCTATCGGGCGCTAGAATCCGCCACATAACACAAGCACTGGTCACTCCACGGCAAGTACAAATATGACACAGTCATTGTCCATGCTGGTGTGAACGACCTGAGACGTACCTCCCTGGACTACATGAAAAGAGACATAGAGGAGCTCTCTGATTATGTAGCCCAGGCAGGTATGACCCTAACCCTGAGCAGTATCCTTCCTTCACCAAGAATGATGCCACAATATAGAGACAAGATGATCAGCTTTAACAATTGGCTTAATGTCTGGTGTCATTCAAAGGGGATCCAGTGTCTGTCTGCCTGGGATGACATGCTTGACAAGCCACGCTGCTTCGCAAGGGACGGCTTGCACCTGTCACCCTGGGATTCCGGATATTGGCTAAGGCTCTTGCCACCCCATAGTGCCTTTTTAGGCAAGGCTCAAATTCTAAACCTACCACCCTAGAAAACAAAAATGGGAAGAAACTGAGGGTAATGCTGCTCAATGCCAGAAGTCTAAATCTCAAAATGCACGCACTCGAGGCCCTTCTCAGTATGGAGAACATCGATGTCTGTGCTGTAACTGAAACCTGGTTCAAGGCTCCTGAGAGCACCCCAGCACTATTAGGTTTTACCTCATATCATGCGTTCCGGCCCCAAAACCCGGACCACACCACAAAAGGAGGGGGTGTATCCATATTCATAAAGGATACCCACACCTCCAGGTTGGTGGCAAAGCACGAAGCTTCGGAAACCATCCAGGTGCAACTAACCATAGGCAAAACTGCTCTACAAATTGTAGCATGCTACAGGCCACCCTCTCAAACTCAGGAACCCCACACAGCCTTCCTGAAGACACTGGAGGGTATAAATGTATCTCCAAACACCATCATATTGGGTGACTTCAACTACCCAAATATAGACTGGGAATATTACTCAAGCCCTAACTTTCTAGCCCAACGGTTCCTGGAGTTCATAAATTCAAATGCCATGGAACAGCTAGTCATGTTCCCACGAGAGGAGAAAATATACTAGATCTCATTGTCACAAACATGGGGACAAAATGCTCCACACCAGAAGTATATCCCTCATTGGTGAGATCTGATCATAAACTAATCTCACTGGAAATCCACATCCCGCCCCCACCCCAAACAAAAAAGACCATAGTGAAGAACTTCTCTAAAGCAAACTTCACACTACTCAAGACTGGTGTGGTATCCTTCAAGGCCCCTGAGCCAGTGGAAACCACAACCCAAGCTGCGGAAGCCCTTACAAATGCCTTCTATGAACACCTCCAGGACTGCATGGATCAGGCAATCCCAAATAAAACCAAGACTCTTTCCACAAAGGGCAAACGTCCAGTCTGGTGGACCCCAGCCATTAACAAACTTTACAATAAGAGGAGAAAGCTATTACATGATAGAACAAAATCCATAAAAGGGAAGTCCCCCCGATCATTATTAGTAAAAAAATACGAGCACTCATAAAATCAACTAAGGCCAATTTTGAGAGAAAAATTGCCATGGATTCAAAGGACAATCATAAGGCCTTTTTCAGCTATGTTAGGAACCTGGGTGGAAACTCCCAGATATGCTCAGAATTAGTCCAAAATGATACAAAAATCACTGAACCCACAGACATTGCCAACATACTGGCAGACAGGTTCAGTGCAAACTTCACCCCTCTCCCCTAAAGGAGAGATAACTATCCCAGCCGAGTGTAGCCTCCCGGACATCTCAAATGCGCAGGTGAAAGCTGCTCTCTCTAAAGCTAAAAACACAGCATCAATGGGACTGGATGGTGTCCCCGGCTGTGTGCTACACGAGCTAAATGAGGAATTAAACCCGCACATAAGGCAGCTGTTTAATCTCAGCCTTACCACAGGATACGTGCCCAAGGAGTGGCGACGGCAACTGTTGTCCCACTCCACAAAGGCGGCGCCTCACGGACCCTGGTAATTACCACCCCATAAGCTTAACAAGTCTAGTCTGCAAAGCTATGGAGAGGATCATAATGGAGCTCATAAACAAAGATATAGGGACTTGCAGACATTGGACCCGACCCAGTTTGGCTTTGTCAAGGGAAGATCATGCCTTTTGAACTTGGTCGACTTCTTGAAACAGTCACCAAGGCCATTGATGAGGGAAAGGCAGTCCATACAGCCTACCTTGACCTTGCAAAGGCTTTCGACACAATACCCCACTCGGGTATTGTAGAAAAACTTACCAGCTTAAATGTAAACCCATATGTCACAAGATGGGTTGCAAACTGGCTTAAGGACAGAACCCACAGGGTTAGAGTTGCTGGCGCTGTGTCAGACTCCAAGCCGGTCACAAGTGGTGTCCCACAGGGCTCGGTCCTTGGCCCCTATTGTTTGGCATCTACTTCTCAGAAGTACAGGCCAACATAGGAGGACTTTGGCTGACAAAGTTTGCAGACGACTGCAAACTGGGCGCCATAGTGGAAAGTGCATCAGACACTGATATCCTTCAGAAGGGACTCACGGAAACAGATAGCTGGTGCCAGAGCCATGGCCTGAAGTTAAACGCCAAAAATGTATAGTCATACCCTTCGGGAAAAACAAGGTAACCCCAAGCTACCATATAGGTGGCAATCCACTAAGCACAGAAGAGGTTATCAGGGACCTGGGGACCCAGGTTGACAGTGGCCTTTCTTTTGACACTCACATTGCTAAAGTGGTTAGAAAGACCTTCTACATTGCCCACCTGATCATGAAGGGATTCACATCCAGATCTAGTGAGGTCATTGTTCCCCTGTACTCTTCACTTATCAGACCAATGATCGAGTACAATGCCCCATTCGGGATGTATCTCACCCGACATCTGCAGCAATTGGAGAGACCCCAAAAGTTCCTCACCAAAAGGATAAAGGGACTCCAAAATATGTCATATGCTGCCAGATTGAAGAAACTCCAGCTCTATTCAGTCGCATACCGTCTGCTCAGAGGTGACATGTTCCTGACATACAAGGCCATGTCCAACCCGGAATTAATGGACATGCTCCACCTCAAAAAATCCAAATCCACCAAAACCACTAGAGCAAGCGACTTAAACCTTAGCACGGATATAAATAGGACGTGCTGGAGGGATAGATTTATCACTCAGAGACTCCCTATGCTGTGGAATAAAATCCCGGTCCATGTGAGGCAGAGCACCTCGCTGACTCTGTTCAAGAGAAATCTAGACCTGTGGATGGGAGATCGTAGGTTTACCCCGGGAATCATCTCTGTGTCACTGCTGGACAGAGGCACAACAAACTAATGGGCACAGTATTTTTTCATATAAGGGGTGGCGTAAGCCACAAAAATTTGGGCTAGGCTTATAAATGCCTTAGGGCAGATAGCCTAGTATAAACCTATGAACCTATGAATCTATACCCTGTCTTGTAATTCCATCTGTCTTGGCATTGCAGCACAGCTAGACTTCTGCAGTACACTCCACAATGCAGAGCTCACAGTAAGAAACAATGCACACATATACAATCAACCTGCTTCATTTACAGAAGTACATATAGCACCTTTGGGCCATATATACACCCAAACACAATGAGTTCTCTTGTAGCCAAGGCTGGCAGGGTATGTAAACTGCTTTTATAGCCATCTGGAACTACCCAAGTCACTGAAGTCCACTGTCACTGATCTTGTCTTGATTTCTAAACATTCACAGAGGTACTGCCCAACTGCAAACTGTTGCTCACCCATGCCCAAGCCTACATATACCCCTTAAAATAACCTTAGAGTATCAAACTTGTCAGATACATTTGGAAAGCATGGTTAGGCTTAAGAAGACCCCCACAGGTCATTAGTCTAGTAATCACCTATGAACTTATAGGATACCTACTGCCAGCTGTGCCCTACTGTGTTCACCTAGAAAATCCAGTGTGCAGTGCTTTCCATTGTACTGTACATAATAATTATATTGCTTCCCTTGCTCTTTCATATCCACTCTTGCTCAGCTATATTCTGCTGTTATATCAGTAGTGTATATAGTGTTCATCTTCCATAATGAACACTGCCCTACGCCTAGTATATGCCATTGAGCTGCCAAGTATAAAGCCTACTGCACTCTGAGTCCAGTATATGCAACCCATTGTATCAGGTCACCTGAATGAAATCACTTCTGCCAAAACAGAAGTATGTGATCACAGTACTTCAGCTAGTGCCAAAAGCGGTTCTATCATCTGGACGTGAGCTCTGGAGTTGTCACAACTCAAAAGAGATTTGTTTCTCTGAGTTAATAGCATCCACAGTGCTGATCACTTATGTTAGTAGATGTGGAGGCATGGACCCTTATATCAGGTGTTACAGGGTTTTTGCCCCAACCATAACATTTAATTTTTATCACTACTTTTTTCAGTACTGTTGATTTTGATGAAATAATACTTCAGAAAACAGTTTTTGGTGAGTCATATAATGCTTTTACTGCAATCACTGTTTTAACGTATAATCACAGCCCATAGTGACAACATAACAGTGCATAGATGTGCCACCTATAGGTTGTCTGTCACCTGCAGCACTTCACTGGGCTGCATACTATAAGCCTATTGTTTGCTGTGTTTTATGAAACCCACCTATAGATCTTACATAGGAGTACTTATATGCATCACCCTGCCTGCCCATGACTGTGATACAGTGTCAAGCTGTTGCACATTTTATTTAATATATAATCCAACCCACAGTACATCCAGAACAGCGCACACAAGCACCTTCCATATGTCGACTGCTCAGCATGCTCCATGTATACCCAGTGCCATTGTGTTGTACACCATTGCAGTATGCAGTCCATACAACTGGCATTTCCTGCACAGCACACAAGAGTGGCCCCCATATGTTGTCTAGCACTTAGTGAACTCTGTTAAGCTATCAGGAATCTGACTACTGCATGCAGACCATGTTTTGCCGCTAATGAATGTTGCTGACTCATAATACTGCTGCTATCAACAAAGGTTCTGTGGTATGCAGTGGTATGTCAATATGTTGCCCAAATATGCCAGCTCTGTGTCACACAGAAATTGGCCCTGACTATGCCACAGATGAGTTGGATTTTACTATTGACCCAGGTACTGGAAAATCCAGGTCCTTCTTATTCTAGAAGTAGAATGTACCTCACTGTTAATTGCTTTGGAACTCATTTGTGTGCCTTGACTTTGTAAATGACTCTCATTTCCCATAAGATCTTGTCACGTCTGTCATTGGTTTGTAGGGGCTGTGGCCCCCACCCAGACTAATATAAGCATCTGCCTTGGTCCCTCTGTGGAGAATGGGTGCCAGGTAGGTGAGTCCTAGCACTGATGCTTTCAGCTGTGTAACTAGTATATGCTGCTTGCACATGGTGTTCCTTTTATTGTTACTAGTACCCATTGCCAAATTTGTATTGCCTTTAACACCAGGACATTGCAGAAAAGAGTCCCCTTGATTACCTAATTCATTTTGTTAACAAACAAATAAGTAAATGTATGCAATGTCAAATGTCTAGCAATGTTGAAGATCTCTTCTGTGTGACTGTCTCTATACATTGAGATAATAAATGAACTGAAATTAATAATGAAAAATACAAATGAATAGTTATTTATTTACTATATTTACTTACTACATATTGTTGGCAAGGTGGTTACTTGGTAAATATCTGAATAAGCATTAGCAAACTATCTGCTATGAAGCACTGAGAAAGTACTGAAAATATAGGTTTTATAATAAAAATGTTTTTTTTTCAAAAATAAATAAATAATGTGTGTGTTTTGTTTTGTTTTTCAAAAAAAAGAAAGTATAGGTTTTATGTGTTATTTACTTTTCTACAGATAAAATGCCTGAGTACAACACTGAAATCTGGAAGTGCAATTTAATTCCTGAAAGTACAGTTCTGACTGACTGCGGACGAAGGTTGCCTGTGCCCATCCCCCATCCTGCTCCACCCCCTTACATTGCAGCAGTGTACTAGAAATAGCATTGCAAAGAAAGGAAAAAGGAACTCAACTGTAACTTGGCCATTTGAAATGCAGAATGCATTTTATTTATTTATTTTCTGTATGTACTCTGAAAGTAAGAAATCCAGTTCAAGTCATAATCTATTAAAGCACATGAAAAGCTCTGAATGTAGCCGAACAGATTTCTTAGAAATTACTAGGTCTGAACCTTCCTGGTGGCTTTCCTTCCATAGTGTGACCATGCGATCTACGTAGATCACATGGTGGAGCAACAGCACAGAATGACTCAGCTACCTTGCAATCTCAGTGGACTTTGTCAGATAAACTGTAAATCTGCACTGAATTATTGTAAACATATACCTTGACCTTCTACTTCAACATTAAAAAACAAGACTTGAAGAAATCAAATACAAGTCTTAGCACAGACATCCTTTTTAATGTTTCTGTTATGCAGTAAACTGATAAAAATAACAATCTATCTCTCTCTCTCTCTCAAAAAGATGCTTAAAAATATACATACATGCAAACATACACAAATAAGGCTTAGACTGTATCCGGTGCTTTTTGAGTTTTGTAATTTGGGAGGAAAGAGGAGCAATTAGAATGAATCTTATTGCTAAATGAACATGTTTCTAATTTTATTTCCATTTGCTTAACTGGATAATTTGACTGAGCTCAGTGATACCTTTTTCAGCACTGACACAGGAAGAAAACTTCCAAAAAGGCAATAGTCACCTCACACAGCAGTACAACAAAGAGAATAAAAATTGAGATGCATTTGTACAAACAGCAATACAAATTCAAGTCCAGGGAAGTAGGTACTTGCCATTTGACACATTGACAGATCCAAGAATTAGTCAGATTATTATCATTATTTTATTTTATTTTCATTTTAGATTACCCAGAAATGCTTTTCCCCACTCTCTGACAGCTGCTGTCTTGTTCAAAGCAGTATTATACTCGCTCGTCTGGAAATCAGACCTTTCAAGTCCCTTTGTAATGTTTACAATCCTTATTGATGCTGGAAGAGAAAACTGTGGGTGCTGTTTCCAAACTAGGTGGTTTGAATCAGTTTCAAATACTAACACTGCTTGTTTGTGTCTTTTGGATTTTCCCGGTTAGGGGTCGCCACAGCGGAACTCCGGTCTGCTAATGATTGGCAGTTGATTTTTACGTACCGGCTTGCCAGGCCTGACGCACAACCTTCAACGAAGGTACGCCCATTCACGCATGTCTCCACGCAGAAGACGCTCTAGCTGAGAATCGAACCGGACAGCATCTTACTGTGAGGCGACAACGCTACCGCAGCACCACCACTGCGGGTTACTAACACTGCAATGCAGTGTAAATGTGTGTGTGTGTGGGGGGTGTAATTGCTGCAATTGAGAGGTACTGTACTTTCTATGAGACATTAAATACAGGTCATATCTACCTGAATTGATTGTAGCTCAGACGTTTCCAAAAGGTCTCACAACATCATCATGAGCATTAACCCCCTTTTTTCCATTTTCTGCACATGGGGTTGAGGTATTGTGTTAACTGTCACCATCTCTCTCGATTCACTGCTACACTCTTGCCTTCTTCGACACTCATGCCTAACTGTCACAGATCGTCTCTCACACAATCCATCCACCTTTTTGCTAGATGTTCTTATTTCCTCTTATCTTCTTCCTGTCTGTCCCAAATACATTTACCAGATTGTCTTCTACTTTTCTGCACCTGTCTGAACTACTGTAAACTGTTCTCTTTTATCTTTTCTGCAATTGGAGCTACTTTGGCTTCTGCTCTTATGTCCTCATTTCTTCATCTGTCCCACAGTGTGCATCCTATCACCCACCTCAGGCACTTCATTTCCATCACCTCTAGCTCTGCCTTTATTGCCCAGGTTTCTGTACCATACAGTAGTACTGGTTGAAGGAGTTGCATTGTGTTTTTGTAGACTTAGAGAAAGCATATGACAGGGTGCCTAGAGAGGAGTTGTGGCATTGTATGAGGAAGTCGGGAGTGTCAGAGAAGTATGTAAGAGTGGTACAGGATATGTCCGAGGGTAGTGTGACAGTGGTGAGGTCTGTGGTGGAAGTGACAGATGCGTTTAAGGTGGAGGTGGGATTACATTAAGGATCAGCTCTGAGCCGTTTCTTATTAGCAATGGTGATGGACAGGTTGACAGACGAGATCAGACAGGAGTCCCTATGGACTATGATGTTTGCAGATGACATTGTGATCTGTAGTGAGAGTAGGGAACAGGTGGAGGTGACCCTGGAGAGATGGAGATATGCTCTAGAGAGAAGAGGAATGAAGGTCAGCAGGACTAAGACAGAATATATGTGTGTGAATGAGAGGGAGGATAGAGGAATGGTGAGGATGCAAGGAGTAGAGGTGGCGAAGGTGGATGAGTTTAAATAGTTGGAATCAATAGTTCAGAGTAATGGTGAGTGTGGAAGAGAGGTGAAGAAGAGAGTACAGGCAGGATGGAGGGGGTGGAGAAGAGTGTCAGGAGTGATTTGTGACAGATGAGTTCCAGTAAGAGTGAAAGGGAAGGTCTACAAGAGGGTAGTGAGACCAGCTATGTTATATGGGTTGGAGACAATGGCATTGACAAAAAGGCAGGAGTCAGAGCTGGATGTGGCAGAGTTAAAGAT
Source organism: Protopterus annectens (assembly GCF_019279795.1). Taxonomy (NCBI): domain Eukaryota; kingdom Metazoa; phylum Chordata; order Ceratodontiformes; family Protopteridae; genus Protopterus; species Protopterus annectens. Next base: position 1,369,555,762 of record NC_056729.1, read on the forward strand.
GTTAAGATTTGCACTGGGTGTGACGAGGGTGGACAGGATTAAGAATAAGTATATTAGAGGGTCAGCCCAGGTTGGAAGGTTTGGAGACAAAGCCAGAGAGGCAAGATTACGTTGGTTTGGACATGTGCTTAGAAGGGATGCTGAGTATATTGGCAAAAAGATGCTAAAAATGAAACTACCAGGTAACAGGAAAAGAGGAAGGCCTAAGTTAAGGTTTATGGATGTGGAGAGAGAGGACATGCAGGTGGTTGGTGTGACAGAGCAAGATGCAGAGGACAGGAAGAAATGGAAACAGATGATCTGCTGTTGCGACCCCTAACGGGAACAGCCAAAAGAAGATAGTGACAGTATTACTGGTTGCACCACTATTTTGTACACCTAACTTTTCAGTTTCTTTGACATTCCTCTGTCATACACTACACCTGACACTCTATGCCAGTTGCCTTTAGCCCCTCTGATTCTGATTTTGACCTCTTCATTCAGACTGCCCTCTTCTCAACTACCCCTCGTAGATATTTGACGCTATTAACCTGTTCTACTGTCTTTCTTTCTATCTCAGTTCTCAGCTTCTTCTTATTTCCCCAATTTGCTGCCATTACCACTGTTTTATCTGTACTTAATTTCATCCCATGTGCCTTCAGTTTTGCATTCCATTCCCCTATCCTTTGCTGAAGTTCTTGCTTAGAGTCTGCCTGTAATGCTGCATCGTCTGCATACAGCAACTTTGTTGATCTGTCCCCTCTGACCTGCTTGCTAATATAGTCCATCACCAGTATGAACAGCAGTGGACTCAGAGACTCAGACCTGAACCCTGATGTACACCCACTCCCACTGGGAACCCCTCTCTGAGACAGAATGCGTTTCTTACTTAAGTCATTGGGTCCTTCTACATAGCCAGCACTAATTCTGCCAATGTTTCTGGGATTTCAAACCACCCAAATCAGCTTTCTTAGGACCTCGTCATATGCTTTCTCTAAGTCTTGGAATGCCCAGTTGGAGTATTTCCTTATCTCTAGCTTCTTTTCAACTATCTGTGTCACTGCAAACACAGGGTCATTTGTGCTGAAGCCTGATCTGAATCCAAACTGCTAATCTCCCTTCTTACTTTCTACTACTCTGCATATCCATTGATGAATCACGCTTTCCAGAACTTTCATGCAATGTTACAAGAGTTTGATAGCTCTGTACTAACCACAGTTGTGGATGACACCTTTGTTCTTGTACACTGACATGAGTATGCTTATTCTCCAGTTATCTGGGATATGCTTTTCTCTCCATACTACTATGAGTACTCTCAGGAGCCATTCTTCTCCTATCTCACCCAGCATCTTTATCATATCTGCTGTGACCTCATCTGAGCCTGCTGCTTTCCCTGGCTTCATTTTCCTTAGTGCTAGTCTTACTTCTTCAAGGATGGGCTCCTCTTCTTCTCTCATTGTAGGCAGTGTGTGGGCCATTACAGCTTCTGCGGGGTTTTCTTCATTTAGAAGCTGCTGAAAGTACTCCTTCCATCTGCCTTTGATGTCCTGTGGACTGGTGAGCAGGTTGTTGTTGGCATCCCTTATGAAGGGTGTCTATCTTCTTCATCTGTCTGTCTTTGCCTTAAACACTGATATCGTTTCTTTGTGCCACCTACTCAGTCACTTTCCAGGTACATTTTATTTGCCCTCTGAGTTGTTTGTTTAGTTTGATGAGAGGCTTTTATCCTGTTGGCTGCTGCACCTTCTAACTTCTTCCATGATTTTCTTCCTTCTGTTATATGGCCTATTGATGTTGTGATTCCACAAGGGTGGTATGCCTCTGATGCCCTATTATTTGCTGTTACAACTCTTTTCTTAGCTTCTTTGTTAGCCAACCAGTATTCCATCCTAGCCAGGTCCTACTTTTCTGTCTCCCACTTTGTCCTGCACTCCTTCTTTCTTTTGATGACTTCCTGGACTTCTGCATTCCACCACCAGCGTTCCTTCTGTACCTTATTTTCATACGTGGCTCGGCCACATATCTGTTCTGCAGTTCTCATACATGCTGTTTTCAGGCGCTGACATTCTCCTTGAACTCAACCTAGTTCCTCCTCTTCTTGAGGTGCTATAGCCATGAGTACTTCCTTGAGCTGTTGTACTTTCTCTCCAGTCAACTTCCAGGTCTTCAGCCTGGTCTCTGTTGACTTTAGAGCCTTCTCTGACCACCGCTTGCAGCTGATTGTGCTAAGCAGTGGTTTATGCTCTGGGTTGACTCTTTCACTGGGAATGACTTTGCAATCATTGATTCTACCCCAGTGCCCTTTCCTTATTAGGAGGAAGTCTACCCAAATTGCATGTTGGCCACTCTAGTACATGATCTTGTGACTGTCTCTTTTTCTGAAGCGTGTGCTGGCTACTATTAAGCCATTTTTCAGACAGAAGTCTAGAATGGTCTCCTTCTTTATCCCACGTGGATCCAGCCTGTCCTCATATCCTGTTCTGTCTGTCCTGATATGTGAATTCAAGTCACCCATTATCAGCACCAATTCATGTTGTTCTGCTTTATCTAGTAGGTCCTGCAATTGCTGTATGAATGCACTCCTTTCCACATTATCAGAGCCCTGCTGTGGGGCATATCACAACACTTATGGAAAAAAGAGTTTGGGATTACCTTTTCAGTTATCATTAACTAAACCTTAACTAAACCTCATTGGCTATGATAATGGGAATTTCTCAGGAAACCTGTTCAAATTTCCCCTTTTCAGTATTTATATCATCTCAGATCTCTCGTGGAAACAGTCCATTAGCTTACTGGGACTAACAGTGTCAGTAAAACATATTTAAATATTATTTTAAATTGTTTGGTACTATTTTGAACTGCCAGTTCTCACACTATTTTGTTATAAAAACACATAGCGTAGCCTGCTGAAAAGCACACCATCATTACAGAATGCATTAATTTGGGATTTTGCCACTTCTCCTACCCCCATGACATAACCTGAAATAACTGGCTTAGTTTCTGGTGTCATTCTGTGGGGGTGCAATATTTGTCAGCATGGAAGGAGATGGTCAACAAACCATGCTGCTTCTCCAGGAATGGTCTGCACCTCTCTAATCTATGCTTTTGATTATTACCTTAAACATTGTCCACCCCCATAAGTGCTTTTTTAGGCAATGCCAAACTGAAAGTACTTCCGACATAGCAAATCAAAACCAAGAAAATCTAAAAGTGTTACTGCTCAGTGCTAGGAGTCTAAACAAAAAACTCCACTCCCTAGAAGCTGTCTTCACCCTAGAGAATGCCAATGACTGTGAAGTCACTGAGACATGGTTTAAATCCACAGAGAGGACACTAAGTGCAAGATCATAATGCCTTCCACACACTTAGGCTATCTACTACACCGACAGGGACTAAAGCTGGAGCTGTCTCGATGTACATCAAAAATAAATATACCTCTAGGCTGGTCAAACAGGACAATGCATTTGAGAATATTCATGTTCAAATCACCATAAGCATAATCCAATACCACTTCCTTGCAAGCTATAGGTCCTCCTCTATGACCCAGGAAACCCATAACATGTATTTAAACTTACTGGAAACACTCACCATCCAATCCATAACCATATTAATGAGCAACTTTAATTACCCCACTATTAACTGGGTATCATACACAACACCAACCGTACAGGCACAGAGATTCCTGGATTTTGTAAACACGAACTTCCTGCACCAGATTCTCAATACACCAACAAAGGGTGCAATCATACTTGATCTGGTCCTCACTAATATGAAGACTGTTTTACACCTCCTAATGTAATGCCTTCTCTGGTAAGGTCAGACTACAAAGCTGTCTCCTATAAAGTAAAAATAAAACCTGTAAGCACAGGTAAACCTAGAACAATCAGAAACTAGTCTAAGGCTACCTTCCTTCTATAAAGTGACAACCTGGTAAAATTTCAAGCCCCCATAAACTCTAAGGACACTCCTGTCTACACAGAACTGTTCACAGAAACCCTATACAAGCATGTTAATAACTGCAAAGTGGCAGCTATACCCATCAGGAAGAAGTACAGAACTAACTCAAAAAACAAGCCACCCTGGTAGAATCACAACATTCAATAGGCCATATGACAGAAGGAAAAAATGCATGGGAAAGTTGAAGGGTGCAGCACCCAGCAGGATAAAAGCACTCTCATCAAACTAAACAAATAACTCAGAGGACAAATAAAATCAACCAAAGCCAAATTTGTGGTAAATGTGGCTTCCCAGGCCAGGGACAACCACAAAGTATCCTTTAGCTAAGTCCACAATCTCAAAGGCAATACACAATTGTGTGCAGAGCTCATTATAAATGAAGCCACCTATTCTGAGGCAGAAGATATAGCAAACCTACTGGGTGACAAATTCAGCTCCCACTTTACACCTCTCTCACCATCAACCTTCCCTCAGGAAATACCACTGAATATAACTCCCCCTGCTATCAGTAAGGAAAAGATCCTTAATGCTCTCTCTAAGGCCAAGAACACTACATCAATGGGCCCAGACATTATCCCAGGATGCCTTCTAAATAGTATGAAAAATGATCTATCAGGCCACCCGGAATTGCTATTTAACTGTAGCCTTCAAGCAGCCTTCATACCTCATGAATGGAGAACAGCAACAGTTATTCCTCTGCACAAAGGTGGACCATCTACATCCTGGAAACTACAGACCCATAAGTCTCACTAGTCTCATATGCAAAGCCATGCAAAGACCTATCATGGAAATGATCAATAATGACATAGCAAACTTCCAGACACTGGATCCAACCCAATTTGGTTTCATCAAGGGCAGGTCATGCCTATTTAACCTGGTGGACTTCTTTGAGAAAGTCACCAAAGCAATGGATGATGGCAAAATGGTTCACACTGCCTACCTTGACCTGGCCACGGCATTTGTCACAACCCCCCACTCAGGCATTGTTGACAGTCTTAAGAGGCTAGGCACAAACCTTTATGTAACCCGGTGGATAGCCAGCTGGCTCACAGACAGGACCCAAGAAGTTAGACTTCTAAAAACAGGCCAGTCACAAGCAGAGTCCCTCAGGGATCAGTCCTAGGACCATTCCTTTTTGGCATTTACTACTCTGAAGTCAAGGATAATGTCAATGGCTGCTGGAATACTTCAATTTATGTTATGATGCATTTTCCAAAGGATATGAAGTGTAAACCACTTGTGAAACTCAAATGTTTGTCACTATTTAGTGACCTCAGGATTCAATGATTTGTCAGAAAACACATTATAAAAAAACAAATGAAAAAGATGAGGCAAAAATCTGGACACTGGAAAAATCTGGACAGATGAGAGGTATGTACAGTTTTCAGCTAAAAGAGGATGCAGTCTCATACAAGGTCATAATCCGACAGATCAGCATCCTTATCCACTGTCTCGACAGGAAATAGTTGAGGACTGGCAGCATTACAGCTGGATGCTGTGACTGCTGTGGGCACGGTTGGGTGCTGCATGTGGTCACAGCTGGAGGTTAGAGATTACAGCAGTCCTCCTGCAAGTCCACATGATGTTTGACTCCTGTAAAGTCCCTAAATATCAAGAAAGGTGCATTGCTGTAGTGTGTATAATGTTTCTGGTAATACAATACACCCTACAGTATAGGTCTGACCTGCATGCACAGATCCTGCTAACCAGCCATCAAACACAGGTGGCCTAGAAACATTTTGTCCCACAGTATGTAGCTGGCAGTGTTATCACATGATGTAGTTAGGACATCAGTAGAGTCCTTGAAAAGAAAAAGAGAAGAAGGACAAGGGATGATACCTAATGTAACTGGCATTAACTTGGCTACGCCCTTTTTCTCCTGCACTACTCCCATCTTTATGTCCTGCTATCTTTCAATGCTTTTATTTAAAGCTCCAATATACATACATACATTCATAGCCCATCCCTCTGCTGTTCTCATCTAGTTATTGTTTGATACCTTACTTACACATATATTATAAAATGTATAAATTATAAAATATCCAATCAAGGACACAAGCCTCATTCCATTCATGTCCCCTTGCAAAATGTCTTTATTTTTGCCTTTAACTGTGTTCAGCTTGTAAATATGGCTGCTCATTACCATCTTTTTTATTTATCTCTGTGGTTTATCCAGGTGTGCTTAGTCCTAAGTACATATATGACTTTGTTGTTCTACTCCCATGACCATGCTACATAATGCCAAATATATTTTCTTCTGTAGTGTTGCATTCTTCTAGCTATTCTTCCTGTTAAAGATATTGCATTCATGTGTTTCTTCATGCTTATAACATCTGCTCTTGTCTCTGGTACTGCCTGTGCTCTGGATTGGTGACTGATTTGCTGTAGTCTGCTGCAGTGCATGTTTTGGCCTCACCACAGGTTCCAAACCACACTGTGTTGACTTCTGCAGGTTCTTCTTCCATATCCTTTGCACTGAATCTTTTGGGTCTACATTGGACTTCACTGTTTGGCATATCAGTATGCCTGGCATTGTTTCTGGAGTGGATTGAGACATCCAGCAGCAAAAACACAAATGTCCAGTTCTTCTTCTGCTTCTTCCTCATCCTCCTCCACCACCTGTGTGACATGACAGCAGTCCATTCTTTGCAGGACTATACTGTTGTAATTACCTGCTCCATTTTGGTCTTGGACAGCAATTTTTTTTCCTTTTGTTATACAGTTTATTTATTGCAGATGTCCACCAGACAGGCTTACTCTTCCTTGTGGAGGATGATTTTGTCCTGTCGGGTATTCCTGATTCCATGCATCTATATAAATGCTTGTATAGTGCTTTGGTGTAGTTTTGAATATTTGTGCCAGTTCCTACAGAGGGGGAGGGGGCTGTGAAGCTGTTTATACCATCCCTCAGGAACAGCTTTGGAGAATTTTTATGTCTGATCCTAGCTAGAGGGGGGTTGGGGGAGATGGTGACTTAAAAAGTGACCACTTTGTGGTCGGATCTTACCAGGGAGGATGATACTATAGGAAAGCTGTAGTGGTTACTCATGTTGGTTAATACCAAGTCCAAGATATTATCATCTCTTGTGGGGATAATTATCAACTAGCTGTTCCAAGGCATTTGCATTGACAAAATCAACGAATCTCTGGGCATTTGTGTTCTGGCATGAGTAGTTCTTCCAATCTACACTTGGGAAGTTAAAGTCACCCAGGATCATGGAAAAGGGTTGAATCTTCATAGATTCGAACAGGTCCAAATAGGCGGATTGAGCATCTTGAGTCAGATTTGGGGGCTGGTAGCTAGCTATGATTTAAATTTAAAATTTAAAACCCAAACAGAACCAAGATGCTATCCTCCACAAAAAGGAAGCCACTCTGGTGGTCCCCTGCTATAAACAAACTGTACAACAGAAGGAAGAAACTGTTGCAAAAGAGAATAAAATCCCACGAGTGGAGGAGCTCCCTGGTCAGCCTCAGTAAGAAGCTGTGATCCCTGATAAAATCCTCCAAAGCTAGTTACAAAAACAAAATCGCCACTGATTCTAAAGACAACCACAAAGCATTATATAGCTATGTCAAGAATCTCAATGGCAACACTCAGATCTGCTCTGAGTTACAGCGCAATGGCACTAAATATACAGACCCAACTGATATTGCCAACATCCTGGCAGATAGGTTCACTGCTAACTTTACCCCCCTCTCACCCCCAAAAGAGCACATCTCTATACCAGAAGAATGTAAAGTTCCTGTAATCACGGCTGCACAGGTAAAAACCACACTCTCCAAAGCCAAGAACACAGCATCCATGGGACCAGACAACATCCCAGGCTGCGTTCTACACGAACTACAGAATGAACTGGCACCTCACCTAAGTACCGTGTTCAATCATAGCCTCACCTCAGGATTTGTGCCTGCTGAATGGCGCACAGCAACGGATATCCCACTCTACAAGGGGGGAGCCACCACGGACCCCGGGAACTACCGCCCCATTAGCCTGACAAGCCTGTTCTACAAGGCCATGGAATGTATCATCATGGAACTTATAAACAAAGACATTGGTAATCTCCAAACTCTGGACCCCACCCAGTTCGGGTTTGTAAAAGGCAGATCATGTCTCCTAAACCTGATAGACTTCTTTGAAGCAGTCGCCAAAGCCGTAGACAAGGGTAAGGTGGTTCACACAGCCTATCTAGATCTTGCCAAGGCTTTCAACACCATCCCCCACTCTGGAATTATAGATAAACTCACTAAACTAGGTATAAATTCCTATGTCACAAGATGGGTTGCCAACTGGCTCACTGACAGAACCCACACTGTGAAAGTACTCCAAATCCGACTTCAGACCAGTGACAAGTGGAGTACCACAGGGTTCAGTCCTGGGTCCTCTCCTGTTTGGTATCTACTTCTCTGAAGTACAGGCTAACACAGAAGACCTTTGGCTAACGAAGTTCACAGATGACTGCAAACTAGGAGCCATAATTGAAAGTGTGATAAGAGACCTTGGGACACAGGTGGACAGTAGTCTCTTCTTTGATAATCACATTGCCACCGTAGTCAGGAAATCCTACTCAGAAGTGATCTCTGCCTAACATACAAAGCTATGTCAAACCCAGAGCTGTTGGACATGCTCCACTTAAAGAAATCCCAATCCCTCCGAGCTACACGCTCTAGGGACCTAAACCTTGTCACCACATTAAACATAACATGCCGGAGGGATAGATTCCTGTCCCACAGACTTCCCATACTCTGGAATAAACTACCTATCTATATCAAACAAAGCTCTTCATTAGCACTCTTCAAGAAAAATCTTGATGACTGGATGGGAAATAGGAAATTCACCCCGGGGATCACCTCTGTGGCTCTGCTCGACAGTGGCACATGAAAATAATTTTCTTGGGTGACAAAAGCCAGGGTACCTTTTTGGCTGGGCTTGTATAGGCCCCAGGGCCGATAGCCTAGTACCTACCTATGAACCTATGAACCTATGTACCTAACGATGCGGACATCCTACAAAAGGGCCTCACTGAGACAGATGCCTGGTGTCAAAGCCATGGCCTCAAGCTCAATGCCAAAAAGTGCATTGTCATCCCCTTTGGTAAAAACTCTGCACCCATGAACTACAACATAGGCAGTAGTATACTTGACACCGAAAGTGTGATAAGAGACTTTGGGACACAGGTGGACAGTAGCCTTTCCTTTGATAATCACATCGCCACAGTAGTCAGGAAATCTTTCTACATGGCACACCTCATCACAAAAGGTTTCTAATCCAGAAAAAAAGAGGTCATTGTTCCTCTCTACTCACCACTCATTAGACCCATTATAGAGTACAATGCCCCTTTTGGTATGTACCTCACAAGACATTTACAACAACTGGAAAGGCCGCAGAAATACCTCACAAAGAGGATTACCGGCCTCAAACAGATGCCCTACGCAGACCATCTCAAAAAACTCCAGCTTTACTCCATCGCATATCGCCTACTCAGAGATGATCTCTGCCTAACATACAAAGCTATGTCAAACCCAGAGCTGTTGGACATGCTCCACTTAAAGAAATCCCAATCCCTCCGAGCTAAACGCTCTAAACCTTGTCACCACAATAAACAGAACATGCCGGAGGGATAGATTCCTGTCCCAGAGACTTCCCATACTCTGGAATAAACTACCTATCTATATCAAACAAAGCACCTCATTAGCACTCTTCAAGAAAAATCTTGATGATTGGATGGGAAATAGGAAATTCACCCCGAGGATCACCTCTGTGGCTCTGCTCGACAGTGGCGCAGGAAATTAATTTTCTTGAGTGACAAAAGCCAGGCTACCTTTTTGGCTGGGCTTGTATAGGCCCCAGGGCCGATAGCCTACTACCTACCTATGAACCTATGAACCTATGAAATAGGGGTCTTGTCAATGGTTACCTGCACCTGGAGCATTTCCTGTGCATCATAGTGTTTGACCAGCCTAGAGGTGTGTATGTCTTTAATGCGTATTGAAACTCCACCTCCTTTGGCTTTACTGCCCACAGTTTGGGGTCTGAATGTATGATAGAATGAGTAACCAGGTAAGGCTGGGTTGCTGTCCACAGCTTTGAACCAGGTTTCTGTGACTGCACAATTGTCAGCATTTTCCAGGGTTAGGAATGCTTGCAATGAGTGCAGTTTCATGTGTACACTCCTAGAGTTTAGTAGCATGACCTTTAATTTGTGCTTTGTTGAAATTGTTATGTTGGTAGTTTTAACCTTATCACTTTTCCTAAAAAAAGGCACTATGGGGAGACAAGACCCTTTGCCAGTAGCCTGAACCCCAGGTGAGACAGATGCAAGCCATCTCGAGCAAAGCATCATGGTCTGTTGATCACATCTTCCTAAGCTGTCAGGTACTGGATCCCCCTGGAATGACACCAGAAACTAAGCCAATTGTTAAAATCAATCATTTTCTGCTTGTATTGAGGCATCATGTTATATGGGTTGGAGACAGTGGCATTGGCAAAGGCAGGAGTCAGAGCTGGACATGGCAGAGTTAAAGATGTTAAGATTTGCACTGGGTGTGACAAGGGTGGACATGATTAGGAATAAGTATATTAGAGGGTCAGCCTAGGTTGGAAGGTTTGGAGACAAAGCCAGAGAGGCAAGATTACATTGGTTTGGACATGTGCTGAGGAGGGATGCAGAGTATATTGGGAAAAAGATGCTAAGGATGGAGCTGCCAGGTAACAGGAAAAGAAAAATGCCTAAGATAAGGTTTATGGATTTGGTGAGAGAGGACATGGAGGTGGTTGGTGTGACAGAGCAAGATGCAGAGGACAGGAAGAAATGGAAACAGATGATCCGCTGTGATGACCCCTAATGGGAGCAGCCGAAAGAAGAAGAAGAAGAAGATTGAGGCATCATTCTGGGTGATGGCAGAATGCTGCTTAAGGCTAGGGACATACCTACCTGGGACACATAATCAGCTAGCTCAATCATATCTCTCTTCATATAGTCCAGAGAGGTACGTTTCAAGTCATTCACAAAAAACATGGACTATGACAGAGTCATAACAGTATCTGTTGTTGAGAGACTTGAGTGCATATGTGATATGGCAAATTCTGGCATCTGACAGACACTTAACCGTGACTTTCTCCTTATCCAGCCTGGTGAGAGGTACATCTGTGTGTCTCACAATGGAGTCTCCTATGACAATATGTTGGGTTTATGGTGAAACCTTAGTGGCTGTTAGGCACATGTGTGTAGACTATGCATGGTATGTGGTGTGAAGGGCTGTGGGTAATCAGAATCGCCATATATCCAATGAGCCTCTGTTATAGGAGGTTTTGGAGGTCACTCGTTGGAATTTCTAGCTTGGCTGGAGTTTTCATTTAGTTTTTTCTGATTGTTTTTTCAGTGTGACCTTCTAACTTTTTGTTTTAATTTGTTAGTTGGGATATTTTGCAGTCACTCTAATGATAATGGACATCAGCTGGGTATAACAACCCTGTGTTTCTTATGCTTAGTCAAACACTCTGCTTATGCTATGCTGATGAGTTCATAACAAGGCCGAAATATGCATATCCATAACTAATGGGGTTTGGCTTTATTGACCTGAAATTGTCCATTAAAATGGCTTCAAATGTAAAAGTCATGGGCAATCAGAATCGCCATATATCTGAAACACCTGATGTTCATAAGGATCATTTGCATATATCCCATGAGCCTCTGTTACAGGAGGTTTGGGAAGTCACTCACTGGAATTTCTAGCTTGGCTGGAGTTTTCATTTAGTTTTTTCTGATTGGTTTTTCAGAGAAATGATATGAAGGAATTTACAAAATAGTAATATTTTTATACCAGCAAGACAGAAACCAAGCCTTGAGACAACCAGATAACACAAAAGCTGTTAGACCAGTTTTACCAACTTTAAGAACAAAACAGCAATAGGGTAGGGGGTGGGATAAAAAAAGTTTCAGCAAGATCAGAAAACAAAATTCTGCCAGCAAATGTATAAACAATTCAGTCAAGCAAAAATAAAGACAGTGCAGAACTCTGAACAGTTAAAGTGAAAGAGTTAAAGTGCCAAAAAATATACTTATATGCTCTATATTTCCAGATTGTTTGAGAAGCACTCTTAGTCAGAACTCAATGAGATTCTAGCAATGATATACCTGTTTTATAGAAGGAAGTCATAATTATACACATCCATAAGCCTGAAAATTAAAACATTAGGGCCTGGCATAGCCTTGTCTGGTTACTGAACCAGCTGTGGAGAAATTACCATTTTTTCTTAACATGGAAGATCTGCTTAAAGGTATATGACATTGTTTCTTTAATGAGCATTGAGTAGTTGGAGACACAGCAAAAATTTTAGATGACATCATATAGAAAAAACACATGCCGAGGAAGCAATGGGGTCGCTCCAGAACCTTTGGTATTCTCAATCATCCCATACTAGTTTGAAAGCTGAAGGACATAAATATCAGTAGCACAGTGTTTCCATTGCTATTTGGACACTTACCTTCAAGGAAGGTTCCAAAGAATCAAATGGAGCTCAGCACCCCCTGTGTAGTCAATGGTCTGATTGGGCTGCCAAATGTTCCTTAACATTCCCTTTTCTGTTTGTAATATATGTCGGGTAAGGTGAGGGTTATCTATGCCAACAACATAACTTTGTATTGATGATGGTGATCTCATGCAGCAATACAGCAGACATACAGACCCCCGCCCACCATAAAGATTGAAGCAAAGCAAAACAAAAAAATGGCTATAGCATCATCACCTTGTGCTTAATGATAAAAAAAGCTAAAGCACTTAGCTGTTTGCGAATATGTGACTGAACTAAAAAATGTGTGTGTGTGTGTGTGTGTGTGTGTGTGTGTGTGTGTGTGTGTGTGTGTGTGTGTGTGTGTGTGTGTGTGTGGAGATCATGTCAACACTACCACTGTATGTCACAATACTTTCTGAAGAACAGTGACATTTGCACAGTGCCCACATGGGACACACTTCACCCTATGCTGTTCCACTGGGGCTCAATGTATAATCCACTGCATTTGTAAGCACATTTAATTTGCATGCCTTGTACTCAGCTCCTAGTCACTGCCAGTTCAGAGAATGTGTGTGCACCTGTCTTGCTCTGTGCATCACCATAGAAATACCCCTTGATGCCACTGTACCCATACCTGCTTTGGACAAAAGAAAATTACACCCATGTCATGCTTGGTACAGTGCTGCTATCTCCTAGCCAGTCACCCTATCTACTGCTGTAAAGACCAGCACACAAAATGTCAATGCTTTGTGTCCAAAGGTGTATGCTACATGCCAAGGTGCCGTGTGTAATTGTGCCTTGGATGCACAGTACATCATAGCTCTGCCCTCTGCCACAGGACATTTGTTTTCCCTGCCACTTTTAGCACTATAAATGTACAAGGGACAGAGTCTGCTCGTGTTATGTGCCATACAAGGCTGCCATAATTTGCTGACATGTTTATGAAGTCATTCCTATACTGGGTAAACAGTCTGCCATGCTGTGCACCTTATAATTCATAGAAAGTTTCTAGGTTTGCAGTCCATGGGACCATTGAAGAGCCAAGCCCAGATTTAACTTGTTCCCAAGCACTGTCTGGTGAAGTTACTTACTCAAGGTCACACAGTTGGCAAATGAGGGCTGAGGGAATCTAACCCTATACCAAAGGAACTAAAGCTCCCTGCCTTAACCCTCTATGCCAACTACCAGACAAGGTGTGGTTTGCTGTAGCTTGTCCAGGTACCCAATGCATTATTTACATTATTATTTAATGGGCACAAAATCTGCTTGTGCTTGCATCCTAGAAATACTATTCTGTTGCCGGTTTACCCATCTCACAATACAGGTCATGGGCACAGTGCCTGCTTTTGTTGTGTACCAGGTCCAGTATGTGTTATCCATTCACAAGTTTGTTTTATCAGAAGATCTAAGGACAGAATTATGAGCCTAGATTTGTATTATACCAAAGTGCTCTGTTGTTCTTATGTTAAAGTTTTATAATTAATTCTTAAGAGGATGGAATGAGAGCCATTTAAAGACTGGCTCCAAATGTTTTAGTTGGTGTGCCTTTAATGTCACAGTCTTTCATTTTGTATTACACTTGGTCTTCATTTTGGGTGATGTGGTGAACATCTGGTCAGTATGTTGGATGTAATAATGGTATAAAAGAATTCTTTATTGAGTTGTCAATACATAAGTTGCAAAAGTCTCCATATTTCACCATAAAATTGAATTGCAACATGCAGTGATTACAATAGCATACTTTCAGACCACTAAATTTGGCTAGAGTTAATCTTAGATTTGTTTTGTAGCTGAATATCCTGTTCCTACTGCCTGAAAGGTTTGTAATGAAATATGTAAGGGGAGACAGAAATATAGCCTTTCAAAGACTGTCAGAGTGGCTTTAGTTCATCTGCTTTTAGAACTACATTCTGACATTTTGCAACTGATCATGGACAAATGGGGTAGAATTGCCATCTCACAGTGTTTGTCTGTGGTTGAGTTCTTGGCTATGACTTCTTTGTCAAGTTTGTATGCACTGTCTGTCTCTGTATGGGTTTATCTATGTGCTCTGGTTTCTTTCAACACTACCCAAAGATATCCTGTATGTGCACTGGCTTTTCTCCAGTTTACCTGTAGGTAAATTGACAGTGCGTATGTCTATAATTCTGTGCATCTTTTGATAGAACTGGCTTGTCAAAACCCATGTTGGTATGGGTATGTATTTGGCTGAAAAATCAATGCACTTGGTTTATCAGAAGAAGTACAAGTGTGTGTGAGAAAACAAAATATCACTGAATTTTCTGTGGACGTACAAACACAATATTGCTGAGTATGTATGCTCCATCCCAGGTGCTTAAACTAATTTTCCAGTACTGGCAATGCAGTACAACTAATCATGGGGGGCTCATCTGCATAAGTTGGTGGCAATTCAAGTGGCTATAAAAGATCCCATGGTACTTAGCAAAATAAGAGAAGGGGAAGTTTCCTGATGCCCTTGCCAAATTTCTCCTATTCAGGTCTCCCCTGAAAGAAGTCCATTGGCCTAGTAGTACTAACCCAGTTAACAAAGTATACATAAATAAATAAGGAACTCTTCTCAGAAGCAGTGAAATAAAAAAAAAAGTTAAGGTTTTATCCTCCACAAATAAGGCAACAAATGCATTGCATAACATTTAGCCTCTCAGATGGATTTTGATACAGGATTAGTACAGAACCTTTCTAGTGACTCTGCTTAGTATAAAACTAGCCCTTCTAAGACTCATGCACAAGAGGATTATTTATCTTGTGCAGAGAGCTAGAAACAGAGCGGTCATTATTTCTTTAACTTTCCACACAATTAAGGCTTTATAGTTATGCACAGAATGTTTATGTATCGTGTGGACGTCTGTGGTTAGTGTAATATTTATCTCTGGGTGAGGTAACATGGATGATGGTGGGGCAGAAGTACTAGACCTTATAGAGTACAAACTGAAAAAAATCTCTACACCCCTAAGATATATATATATATATATATATATATATATATATACATATATGTATATGGGTTCCTATGAGTTCATCGAAATGCCAAAACATCGACGCTCACTTCTTCGACGCGAAAACATCGACTCTTCATACCATCGACATTTCACGTAAGCGATCCTCCCCCTCTCAGGACCCATGGTAGCACTTGTTTGTCTGCTACAGCGCATATGGTTCAAGTCACTACCTACAATTTCCCTTGACAGCGTTGTAATTTACGTCGCAATACACACACAAGTGCTACCATGGGTCCTGAGAGGGGGAGGATCGCTTACGTGAAATGTCGATGGTATGAAGAGTCGATGTTTTCGTGTCGAAGAAGTGAGCGTCGATGTTTTGGCATTTCGATGAACTCATAGGAACCCATATATATATATATATATATATATATATATATATATATATATATATATATATATATATATATATATATATATATATATATATATTATATATATATATATATATAAATTTACACACATATAGATAGATAGATAAATAGATATAATTATGATTCTAGTATGAATGATCAAAACTCATAAATGCCTAATAAAAAACCGACAAAAATATTTAAAACCTTTATATTACTGAAAACCTAAGCACTAGAGCTATAAAAAAGCTCAAAAGGAAAACAATTTCCTGTTGTGATCTTTTCACGAAAACTTTCCATAACACTAAATTCAAATTTGTCTGAATAGTGGTAGTGTTATGGAAATTTTTTTAATCTAAAGTAAGGTATATGGTTAGGTTTATGGAAAGGGGCAGAGTTAAGGTTAGTAGGTATACAAAGGTGGGTAGGGGGCCTTCACCCGCTAACCTACTATGCAAGAAAGCTTGGACACAGACCACATACAGACACATGCACACACGCATGTGCTAACATACACACACAGACACAGACACACACACACACACACACACACACACACACACACACACACACACACACACACACACACACACACACACACACACAAACAGACACACAGACCCAGCACAAGGTGACCCAGGCAGCTGACTAGAGCACATGCTAGCTGGGGGTTCCCAGACCACCTAAAAAATAAATAAATAATAGTTAGTCAACACATAAATAAAAAATAATACTAATTCTTATTTCTCAGAGATTGCACACAACATATGTGAACTACACAAGTCCTACGTATGTCTGCCTTGCTTCACATATTAGGAAGCATGAGCCTTAGACCTTGCACACTACATCCACATCGTGTATTAGGAAGTATACAGCAGGAAGATTTGATTATACCACTGGATGTATAAAGCAAGCAAACTAACATTTAGACTGGATGATTTTTGACAGCAGCTCATTTCCCTGCAAAGCAAATAGATAGGTACTGATTTGATTAACAGTGTGTGCAGTGCCCCAACTGATTTTGCTCAGAGTCAAATCCTGAACATTAACTATTGGGAGGCAAGGACTTTAACCCACTAGGCCAACTGCCATGCCTCTTTTGATATAAATAGATAAATAGTTAGATTTTTTTGTAATCACCGAGATTGCAGTCTGCTAATGTCAGTTGCAAAGATTTGTTGTTTTATGGCTCATACTAAGTGTCAGTGATGCAATTGGTAGTACAATTGCCTTTAGTGCAAAAGGCTGGGGGTTCTAGTCACACACCACCTAAATCAAGTACTAATGCAGCATAAGGGGGTGCTGTACCCCTTAGTCTCTTTCCTTCAGATGAGATGTTAAGCCAAGGTCTCTTCTTCTTGAGTTGGTAGCATCTCCCAAAATGAGTAGGGGGAATTTTCCTGATGCATTGGCCAAATTTCCCCCATAGTATAAATACTGCCTTGGGTCTCCCCTGAAAACTTACCACTAGCCTGGTAGGACTAACCCAGTTAATGAGGGATAAATAAAAAATAAAATGCATAACTACATGTTGATGTAAAACCTGTTAGTCTGTTAACTTTTTAAGTGATTAAGAGTAGTCTGTTCTTATCGTCTCCAGTTTTGCAGAACATCTACAATTTTGCCTCGTATTTCTGCCCTGTTCTTGAGAAGTCACTTAACCAGACAGTACTTTGAGGCAAATGAAAATTTGGAATAGACTCCTCAATAGTCCCCTGGACTGCAAGCCTAGGAACTACCCATAGACCAGAGTATTTATGGTGTAAGAGAAGGAAATTAATTGTAGTGAATAGGGGCATCGTCAGATATGAGCCATTTTCTTTGGATGTGATCCTTGGCTTTTCGTTCAGTTGAATGTTGATAGTGTGCTTATTATTTAGCTGTGAGTAAACTGGACAGCATAAAGTCTGAGTTTAATGTTAAAAGTTTAACTACAAATACATTTTTAATTTAGCTTATGTTTTGCAGGCACACCAGTATGAAATATTGTGTTTTGGGGTGGCAAATAGCTTGTCTAGCACTTAATGGAGATGAATAAGGCTATGAGCTCTTAAGTAGCTGGCTTCCTGTTTACATGGTTTGATTCCCTCAGCATTCATTTGTCTTCTCTGTGACTCTTCCAAGTTACTTCATCAGACAGTACTCCTGTGCTGCTCCTGAAAAGAACACTTGTGTGCAGTGGGGCATTTGTCTTTTGAATTCCTTCACCCTTCACATAGACACTAATTAGTACTTTACTATATACTGTTTGAGTAGAAATCCCAGCATGTCTCTCATAGTTTAATAGGTTGCCTGATGCACTTTCACTAAACACAAGTTTTAAGAGAAAATAAGTTTACTGTTTCTCATACTGAGTCCGTTTTCAATGAGAGAAATATTGTTTTGATTTGTTTAGAAAATAGCTGTCAGTTTTTTTTTCTTAAAATTTGAAATAAAAAGTTTGCAATGAAATCCAAATCTCTGCAACAATCATAAAAGTAAAGAAGAACACAGTATGTACACTGATAGGTTTGAAGAGTGTTTATGGTAATTGGGAAGAGACAGACAAGTAATGGAATATTGGTAGAGCTGCTGGGAGCCTGATCCATTATACTGCATAGGGCCCCATTTGTCCACGATCTGGGTCTGTTGACTCTAGATGTGTATGCTGCAACAATACAGCATTATTAGTCATTCAAGTAGGTCATACCTGTACTGAGTGATGTCAGATGGGATAGCTACTCTTGATGACAGTGATATTTCTGATTTTTTTGTATGATTTGTGGGTTGGTGAACAAAAGCAGCTGTGTCATTTATATTGCCTTAAATTGTTTTGTATTCATTGTAATAAAGAATTATTCATTGATAGTCCTGGATTGTGCAGTATAGTCTAAACATGTTGCATTTTAGTAATATATTTTTGCAGTACCTTCTTTATATCCTCTAGCAGTTGAAAAGGAGGACTGACATTTGTCAGGATGACAACCAAAAGATCAGAGACCTCCCAAACGTAACCCACTTGCACACACTGCTATGCAAATAGAAACCACTACAAATAATAACACATACACCAGTGTCTCAGCAAATAACCCCCTAAGGCAAAACACCTCAAAACCAAATGCCTTGGTCATAGGTGACTCCATAGTGAAACACACAGATGTCCTCCTCACCAGGCTGGACAAACAGAAAGTCACAGTCAGCTGCCTGTCAGGTGCCAGGATCTGTCAACAAGAAGTACAGTTATGACTCTGTCATAGTCCATGTTGGGGTGAATGACTTGAGATGTACCTCTCCGGACTATATGAAGAAAGACATGGCTGAACTCTCAGATTATGTGTCCCACGCAGGTATGACTCTAGCCCTAAGCTGCATTCTACTTTCACCTAGGATGATGCCACAATATAAACAAAAAATGATCAACTGCAACAATTGGCTTAGCTTCTGATGTCAGTCCAGGGGAATCCAGTATCTGTCAACCTGTGATGACATGGTAGACAGGCCATGCTGATTTGCCAGAGATGGTCTGCATCTGTTTCCTCTAGGCCTTCAGAAACTGGCAAAGGTGCTTGCCTCCCTCATAGTGCCTTTTTAGGTGATGTCAAAACAACATCATTTCCGATGTAACAAAATCCACTTGAGACAAACTCAAGGTTCTGATGCTTAATGCTAGGAGTCTAAACATGAAACTGCACTCCCTAGCTTCACTCCTCAACTTGAAAGATGCTAACATATGTGCAGTCACTGAGACATGGTTCAAGGCCGCTAAGAGCACCCTGGCCATGCAAGGCTACAATGTTTTCCACACATTCATACCTCAAAGTGAGTATGAAAGAACCAAAGGTGGAGCTGTATCCATCTTCATTAAAGCCAAACAATATGACTCTCTCAAGCTACTCCACATCCAATTAACTATAGGCAAAATATTTTACCACATCATTGCTCGCTATAGGTCCCCCAAACATAAACCAAGAAAAGCACACCACCTATGTGGACTTACTGGAGTCACTCGCCATACAGCCCAACACCTTAGTTAAGGGAGATTTCAATTATTCTTCCATCGACTGGGTGACATACACAACCACAAACATGCTCACCCAGAGGTTCCTGGACTTTGTCAATACAAATGCTCTGGAACAGATAGTCTGCACCACCACAAGGGGTTCAAATGTCCTAGACATTGTACTCACCAACATGAGGGGTCACTGCACTTCCCCCTGTGTGATGCCTTCCCTGGTAATGTTGGACCATAAGTCAGTCTTGTTCGAAGTAACTATTGGACCTGACACCCACACAGGAGCAAAAAAACTAAAAAAAATTTCCAAAGCAAACTACAGCCTACTAAGCAATAGTATAAAAAGTTTTATACCCCCTGCAATCACAGACACCAATGACTCCTATGCAGAGGTGTAGACAAATGCCCTGTATAAACATTTAAGCAACTGTATAGACTCAGCTGTACCTGACTAGATCAAAACCAGGTCCTCCTGAAAAAACAAGCCACCCTGGTGGACCTCAAGTATAAACAGTTATATAACAGGAGGAATAAACTGATGTCCAAAAGCAAGAGGGAACTGACTCAGCAGAGGAAGAATCCCCTCCACAGCTTGAACAAACAAATCAGAATTCTTGTAAAGTCCTCTAAAGCTGAATACAAAGCTAAAATAGCCTCCCTAGCTAAGGATAATCATAAGGCATTCTTTAACTACATCCATAATCTAAAAGGGAATGCCCAGCAATGTGCTGGACTGGTAGCAGATGGTACCATCCATGCAATACCAAAGGAAATTACCATTAGCTGACAGATTTGGTGTAAACTTCACCCCACTGTCCCCACCAGGCATTCCCCAATGCATACCTGACACCAGTCTCCTGCCTAGTATCTCTAGAGATCAGGTCATATCTGTGATTCAAAGATTCAAAGTAAACTTTATTGTCATTTAGGACTACACATGTGTAGACCTAAATGAAATTATGAGTATCAGCTCACCATGAGAGTACAGAAGAAGCACTGGATACAACAAATACAACAATAAGACATATCAAGTAAAGGAATTAGAGACTAATAACTATGCCCCAAGAATATAAGAAAAAGCTAACCCCCTATGTAGTCATATAAATTCTGTACAGTAGCAGCATGACTGGTATGATTGGTTATTGCACATGAACTAAAATTGTCACTATTTATGTATTATTACATAAAGCAAGTAACAGGTAATTAAACTTGAATGTAAATATATAACTAAGTAAATAAATAAATAAATAAATATTGCACATTCCAAACAAAACAATGTTATTAAGTTAATTTCTGGTGGAGTCACTAGGGCTGGTGTTTGAGTTAATAAGTCTCATCACCGTTAGGTGGAAGCTGTTAATGAATATGGAGGTCCTACAGCGAATATTTCAGTACCTCCTGCCAGATGATAATTGAGTAAACCAGCCGTGTGCAGGGTGCAAGAAATCATTAAGTATTTTGTGGGCTCATTTAAGGCTCTTTGCTGTGAATAACTCTTGATGGTAGACTGGTGCCCATGATTTTCTCAGCAATTCTCACCACTCTCTGTAGCTTCTTCTTTTCAGCTACTGTGCAGTTCCCAAACCAAACAGTAAAGTTACAGGTGAGAATGCTCTCAATAGCTCCTCTGTAGAAGGCGGAGAGAACAGTAAGTGGGAGTTTTTCTCCTTTGAGCCTTCTCAGAAAGTGGAGACATTGATGGGCCTTTTTGACCAACTGACCAGTATTCACAGTCCAAGAGAGGGCCTCTGAAATGTATACTCCTGGAACTTTTGTAGTTTTGACCCTTTCCACCTCTTCACTGTTAATCTTGAGCGATGAGTGGGCAGTTAACCTTTTCCTGAAGTCAATGTTGACTTCCTTTGTTTTATTGATGTTCAGGTCTAGGTTGTTTCTCACACACCAGGTGATCAGAGAGTTGACCTCGTCTCTGTACAGTCTTTCATCCTCTCCTTTGATGAGGTCTATGACCGTGGTGTCATCTGCAAACTTGATGATATGACTGGAGCTGTGTTTTGCAGAACAGTCATGGGTAAGGGTGGTGAACAGCAGTGGGCTGAGTACACATCCCTGAGGACCACCCGTGTTGAGAATTATGCACCCCGAGGTGTTATTTCCTACACGTGTCCTCAGTGGTCTGTTGATCAAGAAGTCTAAGATCCAGTTACAAAGGTGCTTGTTAATTCCAAGGGTGAGTAGCTTATCGACAAGTTGCATAGGAACCACAGTATTAAAATGCTGAACTGAAGTCTATGAACAACAGTTTGTCATAGTTGTGCTTTCCTTCTAGATGGTCAAGTGAGAGGTGCAGTGCCACCGATATGGCATCAGCAGTGGACCTGTTTGCCCAATAAGCTAATTGCAGAGGATCAAAGGTTGATGTTAGAATTGCTGACAGGTGCTTTTTAACAATCCTCTCAAAACATTTCATGACGTTAGAAGTTAAAGCAACCAGTCTGTAGTCATTCAGGCAAGAGGGGTTGGCTTTTTTGGGAAGAGGGATGATATGTGTTAGCTTGAAGCAAGAGGGTACTTTTTCTAGAGCAAGGGAGGTGTTGAAAATATCTGTCATAACTGAGCATAGTTGATCTGTACACCCTTTTAGTACTTTGCTCAGTATATTGTCTGGGCCAGCAGCCTTCCTGAGGTTCACTTTTGTTAGCTGACCTCTCACTTCCTCAGAGTTAAAACTGAGCACCCCCTCATTCTGGTCAGTGGGTAACCTAGTTGTAAGTAAGCTATTTTCTTCTTCAACTCTACTAAAGAAGGAGTTCAGCACGTCCAGGAATTCAATGCTGTCTTCACACTGAGCTGCCCTGGTTTTATAATCGGTGATCTGTTGTACCCCATGCCAAAGACTCCTAGTATTCCTCGTGTCCTCGAAGCAACTCATACCCTCCTTCCATACTCCTTCTTAGCCTCTTTAATGCCTTTTTTTAGATGTTCTCTGGCTTCACTTAGACCTTCCTTGTCTTTTGACCTGAAAGATGCATTTTTTTGCCTTTAGCAGTTCATAGACTTTACTAGTGAACCAATGCTTTTGGTTTACTTTAATTGTGATACTTTTGGTGATAGATATGTCATAACACACTTTGAGGTGTATGCCATTACTGCTTCTCTGTAGTTATCTATGTTTACCTGTTAGACTGACATGCCTCTCTGAATACATTCCAGCAGGTACTTTCAAAACAGTCCTGAAGACATTCCATTGCCCCCTCATGCCAAACCCTGATTGGCTTCACCATGGGCTTTTCTCTGATCACAGCAGGTTTGTAGGCTGGCAGAAGCATGATGCAAAGGATCGGAGCTTCCTATGTTAGGTTGTTGTACTGCCTTGTAGGCTCCTTTTCTGCTGGTGTATGCCCTGTCCAAAATGCTTGTACCTCTTGTGGAAAAGTCTACATATTGATAATAGTGGGATAGCACCTCTCTCAGATCAACTCAATTGAAATCACCTGCTACCACATGTGTAAAATCTGAGTTTTTACTGTGTAGCTCACAGATAAGACTTGTGAAGTTGGTCAGAGCTTCAGTGGTATTAGCACTGGGTGGAATGTACACCATTGTTACACAGACTCCATTAATTTCCCTGGGCACATAAAAATGACCACATTTTAAGGACAGGAATTCTAGATTATCAGAGCAGTGTGTCTGTATAATCTCACAGTTCTTACATCATATTTCATTAATGTAGATACAGACTCCACCTCCCTTGGCCTTTCCACACAAGGCTTGACATCTGTCTGCATGTAAGAGCAAGAAACCCTCTAAGTTAACAGCACTATAACTGATCCTGCAATGCAGCCATGTCTCAAGTAAATTTCAATAACCAGGTATTTCTCACCTTGTTTTTTGTGCTCTCCAGTGCCAAAAACACAGCCTCAATGGGACCAGGTAATATTCCGGGTTGCTTACTAAACAATCTAAAACAGAACCTAGTGGACCCACTTGGTGTTCTCTTTAACCATAACCTGAGAACTAGCTTTGTTCCAGCAGAGTGTAAAACTGCAACAGTTGTCCCCTTGCACAAAGTGGGGCCATCAACCAACCCTGGGAACTAGAGATCCATAAGTCTAACCAGTATCATCTGCAACTCTAAAGTAAAGAATCATCATGGACCATACCAACAAGGACACATGCGAGTTTCAAACTCTAGACCCAACCCAATTTGCCATTGTTAAGGGTAGATCATGCTTATTAAACTTAGTAGGCTTCTTCAAGAAAGACACCAAAGCCCTGGTTGAAGATAAGACAGTGCATACCACCTACCTTGACCTAGCCAAGGCTTTTGACACAATCACCCACTTGGGTATCATTGAGAAACTCTCCGAGCTTGGGATTATTAGGAGTATGAATGGAGAGTCAGCAAGCAAAGGAGAGTAGTATTATGAAACTGAATTCATCCTCAGGTCTTGGTGAGTGTCTTCATGAAGTGGACCCTGTTTTTCAAAAAATCTCACCAAGATGACACTGATAAATAGACAGTATTTTATATAGCATATATCATGGACAGAAGTAGGTCAAAAAGAGTTATAGCTAGGTGCACAAGACCCAGAATAAAAAAGTGCCCAATCCTGGTAGGTGCACTGGTACCAGGACTGGAAAAAATGGCAGTGTAGAATCCTCAAAATATGGAAACGTTCCTACAATGGGGCT
Organism: Protopterus annectens; assembly: GCF_019279795.1. Classification (NCBI taxonomy): domain Eukaryota; kingdom Metazoa; phylum Chordata; order Ceratodontiformes; family Protopteridae; genus Protopterus; species Protopterus annectens. Next base: position 1,369,580,233 of record NC_056729.1, read on the forward strand.
AGGCCAGGCCCAGGGGGATGATGGCCCTCCTGTTGTAGAAGGAAGTAGCAGTCCACAAAAATCACAAAAACGGATAGGCCAAACAAGAGCCATAAAGATGATAGAGTGGACTGTTGAGGATAAGAAATAAATTATGTATTGTTGCTATTATGCAAAAGCCCAGAATTTCCAGACACAAGATATACAAAAAGATTAAGAGAGAAATTAAAAAGAAAAATACCTCCACAAGAAAAAACACCAGAAGCCTCAGATAAAAATTTGTTTTCATGAATAAAACAGATTTGAGAAAAAGAAGCTTTGTTCTGTTTGGAAAAAGAAACATCTGAGGAAGTGTGAAACTATAAACAACAAAAACCTAGAGATTTTTGAAATGTATAAAAAAGAAATATGGACATGGGAAAGAAAGAGAAATTTGATATGGTAAAATATTTATGCAAAGTCAAAAGCCAAATTAATCAATACAAAAAAGGCAGCCCCAAAGATATTCGAAGAGAAATACAGGCAAAGGCATCCAGAAAATGGAAACATTCACAATAAAAAAAATAATATCAAAAAGAGGAAACAGAAAAGAAGATTAGTAAAATAGAAGTTAAAAAAATTAGAAGTTGAACTTATGGAATGCCTGTGCAGTAAAGGATTTGGTGTAGAGGGTCTAACACAGGTTACATCACAGCATGATGGAATGAGTCCCCAAAGTAAAAAGAAACAAGAAGATCAGGAGATGTCTGAAGAAGAAATATGGACGTGGGAAAGAAAAAGAGATGGTGTAATATTTATGCAAAGGAAAAAGCAAAGTTAATCAATTAATCCAGACATGGAAACCTTTACAGTACAAAAAAAAATAAGAAGGCAAAGAGGAAAAGTAGAAAAGAAGATTAGTAATTGAAAAGTTAAAGAAATAGAAACTGAGGTTATGGAGTACCTGCGAAGTGAATGATTCAGTGTAGAAATTCCAACTCAGAAAGCACCACAGCAGAGCAGGATAGAGCAATAGACATCAAAATTAAGGAGAAACCATTGGAATGGGAAGCAACTGGGCAATAGACATCCACATTAGGGAGAAACCAGTGGAACAGGAAGTAACTGGGCAGTTGCCATAGGAAGATATTTTGCAGCCTTCCACAGGAAACCAATATAAATGCTCACTTGAAGCTGGACAGCAAGGGAAGAAACAGGAAACTGTCACAACTCTGACACAGTCAGTGTTGAAGAGAGATAGGCCAGTGAGTTCCCATATGACAGATCAAAGGATAACACAGGATGAAATTGAAGAGAATGTGCCACAGGAAGATGCTATAGAACTCTCTATAGAATGCCCACAGGAAATGGAGAATAAAAATGTGCCCTTAGTTTAGGAGAGAAGACATGAAAAAATAAACTGCAGAAGGTCAATAAAACCCCAAAAGTCAGAAGTCTGATAAAACAAATGAATACAGTAATTAGGACTGTCCATAGAAATCCATGTGATATAACAGAAGTAAACAGGATATATTACTGTGCAGCTGAATTAATAACAGATACATTTCTACCACAAGAATATAGGGTAGTAAGAGAAAGGAAGGAGAGAAATCAAATACTATCATGGAAGTGTCAAATAGAGAACACTATAAAGCAATTAAGACAAGAAGTGTCACTGTTAGAAGAGTATAGAAGAGGGAACAGATCAATAAAAATACTCAGAAAGATAGATGTGATAAAAGCAATGTGCAGTATTACAATCAATCAGGATCTATCTTGCACTATTGCAAATAAACAAAAAATCTCTGCACAGGCAGAAAAACATAGAAGATACACACATAAATATAAAGGAACAGTACAAAATAAGCAATTTATTGATGACCTTAAAAGTTCTACAGAGAATAAGGAAACAAGGTAAAAGGAATTGAAAGACTACCCAAAAAAGAAGAAATAGATACATTTTGGAAAAATATATGAGGATCCTGTGGAACATAACAAAGATGCTAAATGGATAGAAGAAGTAAAAGAAAGAATAAGAAGTTCAAAGGTACGGGATATGAAAAGGGATGAAGCAACTGTCAGAGAGATTGAGATAAAGTTAAGAAAAGCCTCCAGTTGTAAAGACCTAGGCCCAGATGCAGTACCTAATGTCTGGCTAAAAGTATTAACATCTTTGCAAGAAGATTTAGCCATGACTAAGAACTATTTATATATGCACCCTGAACAGACATCAACTTGGTTAACAACAGGAAAAACAATGCTCCTACTTAAGACTGAACCTGCAAGTTATAAAAGTTATAGATCAATAACTTGCCATCCAACGACTTATAAACTATACACTGGAATTGATGCCAACAGAGTTTATAGTCATTTAGAAGAAAATTCAATCATTGCAATAGAACAAAGGGGTAATAAAAGAAAGTCATATGGAGTAAACAATCATCTGTTGCTAAATAAAGTCAATAGAGAACTGTAAAAAGGGGAAGAATCTAAGAATGGCATGATTGACTACAAAAAAGCATTTGATAGTATCCCGCATTCATGGATAAAAGAGTGCTTAAAAATGCATAAGATACACCCTACACTGATCAGTTAAATGACAGTGACCATGAAACAGTGGCAGACCACTTTCCAATTAAGCCATGATAAAGGACAATTATTATTCCAGGGATAAAAATTCAAAGGGGGATATTCCAGGGTGACTCCCAGTCTGCTGTGATTCTGTCTTGCCCTTAACCCTTTATGCTGTCTACTTAACAGATTAGGTCATGGATATAATTTCACTCCCAGAAAACTACAAAGTCTAAAGACCTCTCATCTTCTCTTTGTTGATGATTTAAAACTGTATAGCTCATCAGATGAGGAACTGAAAGCACAACTACAAGTAGTCAAAACTTTTTCAGATGATATAAGAAAGTCATTTGGTCTTGATAAATGTGCAAAAGCAACCTTTAAAGCAGGAAAACTGCAGCACCAAGAAAACATCAGTTTCAGACAAGAATATAATATAAAATAATTTGAGCAAGAGGGAGTGCATACATATTTGGGAACTGATGAAGGATCAACAATAAAATATGAAAAAATATGAATTAAACTTAGTAAGGAATATTTTAGAAGACTTAAATTAATCCTGAAAACAGCTCTGACATCTAGGAACAAAATTCAAGCTATAAACCAATTTGCTCTTCCTGTCCTAACTTACAGTTTTGGAGTGATTGACTGGCCCCAAAAAGTGTTGGATAGATTAGACAGGAAAACAAGAAGGATGCTTCATGCTCACCAAATGATTTATAAAAATCAGTGCATACCAAGAGTATATATTCCCCATTCCAAAAGCGGTATGAGCCTCCTTGAAATTGATTACATGTATAGATCTGCATTTGTGGGACTGCACACATTATCTGCTGACCTCACAAGACCCAAACATAGTAAAAGTTTTGAAACATGAGGAGAATCTATCTATGACTTCCCTGCTTAGTCTAGCAGAAGCATATCGGAGTCAAGCAGGAATGGAAATCAAACCAGAAGTAGATAAAAATCAGACAGCAACTGAATGTGCCAAAAAAAAGAAATAAAGACTATAAGGTGAAGGATCAGATGAGAAAGCAACAAATGTGGAAAATGCATAAATATAGTTGCAAGCATAGAAAACGTCTGGAAGGATCGAACACAGGATTGGTTAAGGAGAGGCAAATTCAAACCAAAAGATGAAAGGTTAATATTGGCAGCTCAAGATAGTGGGCTACGTACATGTTGATTTACAAAATCCATTGAACATGTGGGAGAAACAGCCAAATGTAGGTTTTATAAAACAGAATTGGAAATAGTCACACACCTTGTTGCTGGTTGTGACATACTAATAGCAGAAGGATTGTATACTGAAAGGCATAATAATGTGGCAAGACTGTTGCACTGGGAATTGTGCAAACATTATAGTACTGAAGTGGCTGAAAAACACTGGAAACATGAACCACAAAGCATCACAGAAAATGAAGTCTACATCACATGGGATCACCCATTACCAACAGTTCAAAAGATAGATATGAGAAAACCAGATATAGTGGTCCATAAAAAGAAGTCAAAAGAAGCATTGCTCATTGAAATCGCTACACCTAGTAACTACAGTGTCTTGTGTACAGAGAGACACAAAGTCATAAAATTTCAAGATTTGCAGGCAGAAACAAGAGCAATGTGGAAGAAGGCATAACGGGTCTTATAAAAAAGAATCTACAGTTGTATTTCGATATGTTACCAACACATTTAACTCCATACAAATTGCAGAAGAAGTCATTACTGGGCACATTGTGGGTGCTGTGAAGAGCACTTTTGGATGACATCAAAGATTGAAACAATATTAATTTTATGAACTTTAATCAAACTTTGACTTAGGAATGGGGTCCACTCCCGTCATGGTATTAGAAACCCAAAATACTTGGAGAAATTAAAAAACTGGGTATTAACCTGTACGTCACTAAATGGGTAGCCAATTGGCTCATGACAGAACACATACTGTCAAAGCCGGTGACTCAATCTCTACCAGTAGACTCGTCATCAGTAACATACCACAAGGATCTGTGCTAGGCCCTTTACTGTTTGGAATCCATTTTTTGGAAGTCCAGACTAAAGTAGATGGCCTTTGGCTTACCAAGTTCACTGATGATTGCAAATTGGGTGCAATCACTGAGCCCCCAATGATGTTAACATATTACAGGAGGGGCTAACACAGACAAATGATTGGTGCCAAAGCAATGGTTTAAAACTAAACACAAAGTAGTGCATTATTATCCCTGTTGGCAAAGCATAATTCCCTGCTAATTACAGTATTGACAGTACCCCCCAAAGTTCAAACCCAGTGGTATGAGATCTTTTAACACAGGTGGACAGCAATCTCAACTTTGACTACCAAGTTTCCACAGTGGTAAGGAAAGCCTTCTACATTGCGCATCTTCTAAGTAAGAGCATCCAGGTCTAAGGATGTTATAACTCCACTATACTCGACCCTCATCAGACCATTGATAGAGTACAATGCTCCCTTTTGCATGCACCTCACCAGACACTTACAGCAGCTGGAGATACCACAGGGGTTTGTCACCAAGAAAATACAGGGCCAACAAACAGTGACTTACTTGAATAGGCTGAACGCCCTGTCACTGTACTCTGTATCATATAGGCTGCTAAGAGGTGACTTGTGCCTGGCCTACTGGGCAGTCTCCAACCCTGCCCTGATGGAAATGCTGCACATAAACAAGTCAAATGGCACAAGAGTCACTCGCTATAGGGATATTAACCAAGCCCATAACATTAACAGAATATGCTGGAGAGACAGATATATCTCACAGAGATTGCAGCTACTCTGGAATAAACTTCTATTTCATATGAAGCAGAGTTTCTCACTGACCCTATTCAAGTTCAACCTAGACAAATGGATGGGAGACTGCATATTCACCACAGGAGTGGCTCCCATGTCCCTCATGGACAGGGGTAGTCGGTGTTGATCACAGACTCACCCTGTGAATTACATCTGTCTAACAAGGACAAGTGGGGCAACTCAGGATTAGTATTATAACCATCTAACCAGGAACAGTAGGGGCAACTTGGGATTCACATGGCTAGGTCTGTAAGGGCTCTAGGGCTGATAGATTCATAACCTCCTATGAACCTATGAACCTTATCTGGAGTGGTGATCAGAACCATCTGATTTTCATCATCCATTACGCAGTAATGGTTGCATATTACTGTCAAAAAGTCTTGTCTGCAAGACTGGATGGTAAAGGATTTCAGCATTTAGTTAAAAACTGTTACTCTAGCAGTAAGCACAGAGGACAAAAGCTTTGACTTGTTAATGAGCTGCATCCTGTGGTAAGGATGTGGGGTTTGAATCTTTCCATCTTCATTTACCTACTGTGTGACACTAAGTCACTTAACCAGACAGTGCTTTGAAGCAATTGGGAATTAGAACTAGGCTGCTTTATGGTCTCCTGGATTGCATAACTAGTTACTATGAACCTGTTGTCATTGTTTGCCAGGTATTCCTTATCACACAACTGATGAAGCACTGAAATGCAAAGTTGTTTGCCAGCAACAACCTCTGCATTAGTAATAGTCTTTCTGATACAGAATTATTCAAATGATTTTTATTTCTGCAGAGACTCAGCATATGCTATCATGTGGTTAATATTTCTTATGCTCATATAAATACTTTTATTCAAATTGTGCTACACATGGCTAGACTTTATGGCATGCTGCTACTGAGCTTTATGCAATTTCATGTAGTTCATCCAAATAAAGTGCATGTAATTTATTTCTCCATAACAATAAGAGGTGTACATACTCAACGTGGTTGCTATAACTTCTGGTGGGGGTGGGAGTCTCTCTGTGGATGACAGTACCTTATGCTATTATCATCTGGTCATTTTTGAACCATCTTTAATATGACTTTGCAAGACTAGTGTGTGTGTGTGTGTGTGTGTGTGTGTGTGTGTGTGTGTGTGTGTGTGTGTGTGTGTGTGTGTGTGTGTGTGTGTCTGAATTAAGTTAGAATACTTTGGCTACTGTGTGCTTGTGTGAAAGAAATTTGAAATATGTGACTTTGGTTATAATTATTATTGCGAATATTTAAATATTTGAATACAGATGTTTGAGAAGGATGCAGTCAACAATGCAGCAACAGTTACTGGGTTTGGGGGATGCCCAGACATGGAAAGGACTGACAGATTGAAAGCTGTTTCTCGATTCTGTGGGTGGTGGTGCATGGCTATTCTTAGTTGGTGGAGTGATTTCTCTGGTTAATTCCAATAACAAATGAGACTCCACCACGCTAACTAGTTATGCAGCCCAATGCGGTCTTCTCCAACTTCTTAGAGGGACAAGTGGCGTTCAGCCACACGAGATTGAGCAATAACAGGTCTGTGACACCCTTAGATGTCTGGGGCTGCATGTGTGCTACACTGAATGGATCAGTGTGTGTCTATCCTTGGCCAGCAGGTCTGGGTAATCTGCTGAACCCCATTTGTAATAGGGACCGGAGATTGCAATTATTCCCCACAAACGAGGAATTCCCAGTAAGTGCAGGTCATAAGCTCACATTGTTTAAGTCCCTGCCCTTTGTACACACCACCAGTTGCTACTACTGATTGTTTGGCTTAGTGAGGTCCTTGGATTGGTCCCACTGGATTCGGTCATGGTCCCGGCGATGCGCTGAGCAGATGATCAAACCTGATTATCTAGAGGAAGTAAAAGTGGTAACAAGATGTTATAAAAATGACTTATCTTGCTGAGCTGATAAAGTTAAAAGGTCATTCTATCTTTGCAGGACTAATATGCATTTGTGTAAAGCAAACTGAAATACTTTACAGTGGCCATTTTTATCACAATCAGACACGATTGATAAGGTAAGGTAAGAGGTGAGAGGTTGGCATAATGGTTAAGGTGGTTACCTTACAAACACAAGTTGCAGGGTTTAATTCTCACTTGGGGTAAATGATTAGGCTTAAAATGGCCCACAAGGGCAGTGAGCCTAGTACTAATCTATGAACCTATGTATATATATAGTCAATAAAGTGGCCATAACTGTGATGAATATGGAGATTGGTGGATTATAATGACAACAGCTTGAGTGACCTTTTATGGTTGAGATGTTCTGAAATGAGGACTTTTGTCATTATTGGTTCATACATTTTTTACTGCTTACTGAAAAAAATGTTAAAAACTACAAATTTAAGTTGCACTCTAACAAATGTTGCTATATTAAGCAAGAAATACAATTTAAGACAATCAGGAAACAATCAGGAATGTGAATTACAGAACACATGCATTCATGCATGGTCCTAAAAATGTGTGCAGGAGGCCCATGGTTTGAAAACAAGCTGGGGCCCAAGGTACACTTACCCTACCAGTGGCCAAATGCATTTTCAATTAATATGAATTTCAAGGGACAATAAGTTTTCTGTTCCTCATGCCAAGTGTATTTCAATGTCAGACTGTTTTGCAGTGTTTGTGCTATAAAATTTGAAATAAAAGTTTTAAATTAAATCCAAGGTTCTCCAGCTGTGCCCCTTTTTTGCCCAATCTAAAGGTAGCACCACTTGCCAACACCCACTAATATTTATCAGCTACTCAAAGGCCCTTAAAAGGGTGTCCAATTATTACTGTGCAATATTATTATCCAATTGGTAGTATAGCCCACGGCTAAAGCTACTGGAGTGGCTTTGTACAATTTTACCAAAGGCATGCAGGTACTCTAAAGAGCCTAAATTATTTCTACAAAAACAGCCACAGTTGAAAGGGTTTAAAATATTTAATAATAAATAGTCAAAACACAAGACAATACTTTTTACTAAACAGTGCTAGTCAAGAGTTCAGAGATCACAGAGAAATACTTAAAATAATTCAGTAGTACAGTTCTGACATCACAGAAAAACACTTAGTGTAATCTATCTAGTTTCTAGCTATTTCTAAGAGAAAACACAAATCTAAGATAAACTTATATAGAGAGCAAGACAGTACTGATGAGTTGGATGGTCAAGACAAAAATGCTTCATGCTCTCTGACTTTTTTTTTTAAAATCACATTCCTGGTTCACATTACATCATTCTTCACACTTCCCTGGGTTCCCAGGCTAACAGAAACTACATTTACATTCTTCACCTCTGGGCAGAAACCAGAGCAATAAAGAACATTTATGCATGCAAATTCTGGTCATTAACTCTGGCCTTAAACAATAGGCAGGATGTCTCACTCTAGACTTACTGGCTCCGAGTTTTAACATCAAAGGGTCACAACATACCTTACTTGGTCAGTAGAGTGCACTGTTGTTACATTTTTTCAGTTCCACATGTAACACTATTTTTACCATTTAAGGCAACAAGCCTGTGGTTTACATTAATATTTACAGATGACAGAATTATCTCCAAAATTCTATCTGGCTAGGCTGGCAGCCTTCATCTATCTTCACCCAATCTTCACATATCTTCCCCCCTGGAGAACTCAAGCTAGTTTTTCAAGTGACCCTTGATAATTGCTGCTTGAGGGAGTTAGGTCTATCTGTGTATACCTTACCCCATTCCCTGTCTTGAGATCCCATCTGCATTGGCATTGCTAATCCCACTGCAGTGCTGCATGGACATATCATATGCTTGCAACCCAAGGCTCCATTTTAGCAACTTGGCATTTTGCTGGCTGTCTCTGTTTAACCATATTAGGGGATTGTGATCTGTCATAACAGTGAATTTCCTTCCATACAGATAAGGCTGAAGTTTTTGCAGTGCCCACACTATGGCTAGACATTCATTTTCTATAGCTGCATAGCATTCCTCCCTGGGTTGGAGCCTACAACTGAGATAAACCACTGGGTACTTTTCCCCCTCTGAAGAAATCTGGCTAAGTACAGCCCCCACCCCATGGTTCGAAGCATCCACCTGAACAACAAATTCTTTGCTGTAATCTGGACTGGCTAACACAGGGAGTCCTCTCAAAGCTTCTTTAAGCTTCTGGAATGCCTGCTCCCATGCTGGGGTCCACACTACCTTATCTGGCCTGTTCTTCCTTGTCAGGTCTGTGAGGGGAGCAGCTATGGTACTATAACCGGGGAGAAACTTTCTGTAGTACCCTGCTGTCCCTAAAAATTCCGTCACCTGATTTTTGGTAACAGGTGCAGGTCATGCCTGAATGGCTTCCACTTTGGCAGGTTCTGGCCTTATCTTATTATCACTCCCCACTCTATGGTGTAAGTAGGAGACCTCTGCCATACTCATCTGACATTTGCTCAGCTTAATGGTCAACCCTGCCCACTGTAGTCTGCCCAGCCCCTGCCTGAGATGCTGAAGGTGCTCTGGCCAGGAATGGCTGTAGATGGCAATATCATCTAGGTAAGCAAGGGCAAACCCTCCTGCTCTTGCTAGGATATCATCTACCAGCCTCTGGAAAGTTGCTGGGGCATTCTTCATCCCAAAGGTCATCTATGTGAACTCATACAAGCCAAAAGGAGTCACAAAGGCTTACTTCTCTTTAGCACTGGGAGTCAAGGACACCTGCCAGTAACCCTTGGTAAGATCAATGGTTGTAAGATACTTAGCCCCACCCAGCTGCTCTAGGGCCTCATCTGTCCTAGGCATAGGGTAAGCATCTGACTCTGTGTGACTATTTAATTTCCTGTCGTCCACACAGAACCTGGTGCTGCCCTCTGTCTTGGGCATCAGCACCACTGGGGAGGCCCAGGGACTGTTGGACTCTTGAATCACCCCAGGTTCCAACATCTTCTGTACCTCCTCCCTCAGAGTCTGTTTGACTCTCTCAGGCACTCTATAAGGGGCCTGCCTAATAGGCCTTTGGGGTCCTGTATCCACCTGGTGCTGCCCCAGGTGGGTGCACCCTGGTTTCGCAGTGAACATGTCCCCAAATTCCTGCAACGCTGCTCAGATTTCTCGAACCTGGGTAGGAGATAGCTGCTGGGGCATTGCTACCCCTTCCACTGAGGTGTCAGCCAGAGCATCACTGAGGAGATCAGTCCCCAGATCTCCCTCAGACTCCTCCTGCAATCCATTGCAAATGCTCAGTACAAGGGCCGCCCTATCATAGTAAGGTTTCATCATGTTAACATGGTACAATTTGTGCCCTTGCCTTCTGCCTAGCAGTTACACCATGTAATTAACATCATTTACTTTTCTTACCACCTTGTAGGGTCCCTCCCAAGCTGATTGCAGCTTGTTGTGTCTGACAGGAATGAGAACCATTACCTGCTGCCCCACAGCATACTCTCTAGCTTGAGCATTCCTGTCATACCACACCTTTTTCTGTTGTTGGGTTTCTTCCAGGTTCTCCTGGGCCAAGCCCATGAGTTCCATGAGCCTTGTCCTGAGGTTTAGGATGTATGCCACAACAGACTCATTGTGAGACTCACACTCACCTTCCCACTCATCTTGAATTAAATCTAGAGGTCCCATCACCCTATGCCCATACAGCAACTCAAAGGGTGAAAAACCTGTGGATTCCTGGGGAACCTCTCTGTAAGCAAACAACAGATGGGGCAAATATTTGCCCCACTCTCTCTTAAACTGATCTGCAAATGCCTGTAGCATGGACTTGATTGTAGAGTTTAACCTCTCAACAAGACTATTAGTCTGTGTATGGTAGGGGGTGGTTTTCATGTGCTTCACCCCACAGGACTTCCGCAGACAAGCCAGCAGGTCTGACATGAAATTGGCACCTCTGTCAGTCAGTATTTCTTTTGGGAAACCTACCCTGCTGAAAATCTCTAACAAAGCATTTGCCACCTTCTCTGCCTCAATAGAGGACAAAGCCACTGCCTCAGGGTATCATGTAGTATAATCCACTACCACTAGGATATACTTTTTCCCTGTGGAACTTGGGGTACTCAGAGGACCCACAATATCCATAGCTGCCCTCTGAAATGGCTCCTCAATCATAGGCAAAAGCATCAAAAGAGCTCTCACCTTGTCTCCTGCCTTGCCTGCCTTTTGGCACAGCTCACAGGTCCTGCAGTACCCTGTCACATCTCTAGAAATTCCAGGCCAATAGAAGTTCTGCATAATACGCCTCTTTGTAGGTTTTATGCCCATATGACCTGCAAAGGGAATATCATGGGTTATGGCTAGAAGCACCAGATGGTAGGCTCTAGGCACTACCAACTGCTGTACTCTCTCACCTTCTAGCCCTCCCTCAGGGTTCCACTCTCTGTATATTAACCCTTTTCCCAGTATACAAATACCCCTTTTCCTTGAGAATCAGGTGCCTCCCTAGCTACCTGCCTCAGGCCTTGCAATGTAGGGTCTGAAAGCTGAGCCTGTCTCAACTCTCTCTTTGTAACCCTTCCCAGCTCCCCTTCCACAGGAAGTCTGGCATCGTCTGACAGTGGTGCCTCACTGTCAGCCTGGGTACTACTACTCACCTCTACCTTTGCAGTCACTCTGTCCAAGGGAACATCAGTACCCACAATCAGCTGTGGCTCACATTCAGTCTCACTGCTACAAGTAGCTCCCTCCCTGACGTAACCACCTCAGCAGTCCTGGCTGCAAGTATGTAGTCTGTCTGGGTCTCCCCAGGCTACCAGACCCACATGCTTGTCACCTAGCCTTACTGCATGTAACTGCATAAACACATGGTACTGCCTCATCCAAATCCTTCCCTCTCAGGACATCTGCAGGATGGTAGTTTAGTAACCCTGTTTTCTCAAGACAACCTACTATTGGCATTTTGTCTTTCCCACTTACTACCTCCCTCATCTTTTTTTCCCCCACCTTTGCTCCTTGGACACCTGTATGCCACATGGCCCCACTGATTGCTTTCAAAACATTTAACCCTAGCACCTGGATGTGTACCTGGACTAGTGGCTTCCCCTGCTACTGGCAGATTCTGTTGGGGCAGTCTGTGCTGTTCACCCTGGATTCCTTTAGACCCATGAGCAGTACTGGGGTCCCTTTCCTGTGTAGGGCTGCCCTGCTTGCCAGGTTTAGGTCTCCCTTCTTCCCCAACTCATCTGAAGTAGCACATTGTCTATCAGCTAACCAGATCCTCATGTCCTCAGGCAAAGTGCTAAGGGCTTGTTCCCACACCAAAAGGTCTGCCAGCCCTTCAAAAGTGGTGACCTGACATCCACTCACCCACCTATGGAAATAAATGCCCAGTTCAACAACATATTCACACACACTTTGATCTGCCTTGCATCTATGCTCACAAAACTTTTTCCTATACATTTCAGGTATTAGCTTAAACAATTCTAACAAGTGATTTTTAACAGCAGTATAATCAAAACATGCAACATCACACAATTTTGACAAAACAGTTACAGCTTTACCATGGAGTAAGGGGGCCAGGAACCATACCCAGAGCCTTTGGTCAACACCATACTGTTTGCATACCCTCTCAAAATATGAATGAAACTATCAAAATGATCCCCCTCTTTAAACTGTGGAAGAAATTTACTGACCTGTTGTGCTTCTGGGGTCCAGTTACTCCTTTCCCCATTACCTCCATGACTCTGGTGAAGAGTCAGCATTTCCTTCTCATGCTGCCTCTGCCTCTCTTTTTTATCAGTTTCCAGGCATAGCAGTTTCTCATTCTCCTCAGCCTGTAGACATCGCAGTCTCTCATTGTCCTCACTCTCTAGATGCCTCAGTCTATCAGTTGCTTCTATTTTCACATGCCTGGCCTCCAGCGCAAGTCTCTTTAGCTCCAGATGGATTTTTAAGTCCTCTGCAGAAAGGTTGAGCTGTCCATTCTCCGAGGGTATTATATCTCCACTGCCAGTCGGATTGTCCTCCTGGTTGCTGTTTTCTGATGCAGCTGTAACCAAGGCTGCAATCAGGTCTGCCTTAGTCAGGTTTCCATGCACCAGTCCCCTAGCCTGGCACATCTCTGCCAGCTGGCTCCTTGTCAGCTTTCCATACTCCTCTGCTAACATGCTGCCTGCTCACCCTGACTAACTAAGCTAACGAAAGAAATAAAACAATTGTGATCTGAACTCTGAGTATTCACTGCATGGCTGATTTAGAGTACAAAACACCTTCAGAGCTCACTATACACAAGCTACAATAATTCACTCTACCCACACCACTACAAGCCAATTAATATTTGTCAACCAATTAATATATGGTGTGGATATCCCACCACTGCCAAACAATTAATATGTGATGCCCGTGCCCTGGCCCAGCAATCAAGGAGCCTCAATCCTCACCACTAACACCAGTGAAGGGCATCTCATATAGGAGGAAAGGATAACAAATACACACAGTAAAGTGCAATTTCCCTTAAGAGCACACAGAGATCACAGTCAGTCTGGGGCTGGTCACTCCCTTGCTCTCCAGGTCCTCATTAAGACTCCCCACTGGCACATCTATATGATCCAGATCTCAGCCTAGTGGGCAAGCTAAAACCTCCAGCATCCTCTCTGTCCAACCAGTGCTTCATGTCCCTGCCCAAGTAGCTGACACACACACACTTTGAGATAAGAGTTTATACAACCACACAGACACTCCTGGGGAAGACAGCACAGGGTCTCCAGCTGTGCCCCTTTTCTGCCCAGTCTAAAAGGTAGTACCACTTGCCACCACCCACTAATATGTATCAGTTAGTCAAAGGCCCTTAAAAGAGTGTCCAATTATTACTGTGCAATATTATTATCCAATTGGTAGTATAGCCCATGTCTAAAGCTATCGGAGTGGCTTTGTACAATTTTACCAAAGGCATGCAGGTACTCTAAAGAGCTTAAATTATCTTACAAAAACAGCCGCAGTTGAAAGGGTTTAAAAATATTTTAAAATAAATAGTCAAAACACAAGGCAATACTTTTTACTACACAGTGCTAGTCGGGAGTTCAGAGATCACAGAAAAATACTTAGTCTAATCTTTCTAGTTTCTAGCTATTTCTATTTCTAAGAGAAAACACAAATCTAAGATAAACTTACATATAGAGCAAGACAGTGCTGATGAATTGGATGGTCAAAACAAAAATGCTTCATGCTCTCTGATTCTCTCTATTTTTAAAATCACATTCCTGGTTCACATTATATCATTCTTCACACTTCCCTGGGTTCCCAGGCTAACAGAAACTACATTTACATTCTAAACCTCTGGGCAGAAACCAGAGCAATAAAGGGCATTTATGCATGCAAATTCTGGCCATTAACTCTGGCCGTAAACAATAGGCTGGATGCCTCACTCTGGACTTACTGGCTGTGAGTTTTAACATCTGAGGGTCACAACATACTTTACTTGGTCAATAGAGTGCACTGTTGTTACATTTTTTCAGTTCCACATGTAACACTATTTTTACCATTTAAGACAACAAGCCTGTGGTTTACATTAATATTTACAGATGTCAGAATTATCTCCAAAATTCTATCTGGCTAGGCTGACAGCCTTCATCTATCTTCACCCAATCTTCACAAGGATATGTTTAGTGTGTGCTTTATATGTGGACATGTCAAACTCCAATACTGGATATGACTAACTATTCCAATACAGTGCTGTATTTGAAAACATAATAACAAGATTTACAACAAAAAGATAACCAGAGTACACAATTCCCATTTAATTTTGCCTTTCCTCCTCATTCAAATCTCAAATACTTGATAACCTTACTTTTAACACCTTAAATTGTTCATAAGCTTTAGTAATTAACTGAAAGTCCATAGGAAGGCAGCAGCACATCAATACATGAAAAGCATGTGGGGGTATAGTGCAATTAAAAGGAAATATGGACTGGTACAGATTAGTCTGAGATGGATACTAACTGCAGGTCTTTCACAGTGTAGGCTGTACTCTGAACGGTATGTACCAGCTACATGAATACACAAGACACAACTTTTGTGCACCATCTGCCTGTCATTTATATAATCAGCAAAACAGCATGGATGACAGGAAACATTTTCAATGAACAGCTAAAGAGGAAAATAATGCATTACTGCTGGGTAATTTATTCTGGTATTATTACATATAGCAGCTATGAAAACCTTCAGTTAATCTTTTGCCATCAGACACAACTTGCCTTAACAACTCATTTCAGAAAGTTGTCAGTTAGCTATGAAGCAGAAGATTCATGAGACTTGTAGCTGTCTTTCTTTGCTTACATTTGTTTGCTTCAGTAGGAATTATTAATTAAATAATTAATTAATAATTGGATTATATGCCTAGATGTACTAAGCATTAAAATTAGTCATGGAAGTAATATAAACACTATGCACAGTACATTAATATTTAGACATCAAAGCAAATTAAAAGAATCACATTATTTTTATTTATACTATTTATTCATTTGATAATTGAGTAAACCCACAAAGCATATATGCTTCTTTTCAAATGTGACCCAGGTGACTATCTGGTTGAGTGATTTGCTCAGGGGGGTCACAATTTAAGGGGTGAACTAAGAGTACTGTATGCTTAGGTGAGTCACAGAGTTTGCAAGTGGAGAAAAGGGAATCCATGCCAGGACTGCAAGAAGAAGCTTAGCACAGAGAACAAAAGCTCTGACTTGTTAATGAGCTGCTTCCTGTGGTAAGGGTGCAGGGTTGTGCCAAAATTCCTGATTTACAGCAACAGCAGAGGTGTATTACACTGAGGTACTATGGTTCTGAATGGAGAGGTGGAATCAGCAAGAAAAGGGCAGTAATATTGCTGGAACTGAATTCTCAAGTCTTGGTGAGTACCTTCAAGTGGTGGACCCTATTTTTACAGCATCTCACCAAGAACAAACAGATATAATGACTGCATTTTATATATAATGGAGAAGCATAGCTCAAAAATAAAAAGAAGAGGGGTTGCTTAGGACCTAGGATAAAAACCGTACCCACTCCTGCTGTACACACTGGTGCCAGGACTGGAAAAAAGCAGCATATAATCTTCAGATCATGGAAATATTCTTACCACAATGAAAGGACAGGCACTGGGGGATATTGCCCCCCCCCCCCCCCCGCAGGAAAAAATAATCCACAAAAAGCAAATAAACTGATAGGCCAAGTAATAGACAAAGAGATACAAAAGTGAGCTGTTGAGAATGAGGAAGAGATTTATGTATTGTTACTGTGGCGGGTCCCTACTCCGAGCCAGCAATCAAGGAGACTCAATCCTCACCACTGACTCTGGTGAGGAGTGGTCACTAAGAGAAAAGATGGATTCACACAGTATTTTCAGATGCAGCTCCCTGCACCAAGCACAATTTCCCTTAAGAGCACACAGGGAGCATGCTCCAGACCTGTGGCTGGACTATGTTTCTCTCTCTCTCCAGGCCCACACAAAACTCCACACTTGCCACTTTGGAGCTCTGTGTCCCTGTTCCCAGTAGCTGACACACACTTGGATATTTGAGTTTCAGACACATACACACCTGGGAAAGGCTGGCATAGATTTACTAGCTGTGCCCCTTTCTGCCCAGACTCTAAGATAATTGTGCTACCGCCAGTCAGTTACCCTAAGGCTCTTACAAAGGGTATCCAATTATACTGTGTAAAATTAATACTAATGCAAATGGTATTGTGTGGCCAAAGCAGCAAGGCTTCAGGAGTGGCCACAGTGTCACTAAAACAAGCATAAGTACTCTCAAGATGTTAAAAGTTATCTAAAGGGCCAGCCACAATGAAAAGTATTAAAATATTTAATGATAATAAAACAGAAAACAGAAGAATACTGAATACAATAAACAACAGAATTTCAACCTCAGAGATATACAAATAATACAGTTGGATAGTTTCTCACAGATGCTGAAAACAATGCTAAACTATTCACACTAAATGTCCCTGACTAACTAAAACATTACTGTTCCCTGACTGCTTACTAAAGCAAGGCAAACTGATGTGTGCTGAGTGTTTTAGCACAGCAAAAGCCAGATGATGTCTCCTTTTGTCTGTGTGGATGTGTGTGATATATATCCTGTCAGAAATCTTTCCTACCAGGTTCCAAAGTGCTGCTGCAAGAGTTCCAAAAAAACTACATGCTTACATGCTGGTTAGAGGATGACATCACCTCTGGTCATTTGACTCTGCTATAAAACACACACACACACACACACACACACACACACACACACACACACACACACACACACACACACACACACACACACACACAGCTTTGCTAAGATCTGTGGCAGCATCTAAATGCTATAACACAATTTCAAACTTTCTACCCCTCCAGGGTTCTCTAATCAGTGACAACAATACAACCTAATATACTTTCATACATTCTTTCTAACCAGCAGGACCTACTGTTGATGCATTTTTAACACAAGTAACTTTACAAATATATTTTTAACTCAAACATCTGTACAGATCAGTGTGATAGTCAAATAACATAAAATTATTTATGAAACTCCAGCTAGCTATGCTGGAATATATGCATATGTACAGCCCTACTCTCCCTGGTACAGATGGCACTACCTCATAACATCAGTTACTATTATGCAAGACAATATGTAGCAAGTGTAGGAGAAAAATTCAAGGAAAAAATATGTGCACAATAAAAACTGTTACAGGCTGTGGATAATAATTTAAAATCCTTAATGCACTAGAGCAAGGAAAACATTATCTAGATGAAGAAACGTTAGGCCATCTGGAAAGGGAGGAAGTGAGAAAAGATAATAAACAAAAACCAGAAGCTATTGAAAGGTATGAAAAAGAAATATGGACATGGGAAAGAGAGATCAGTTGTGATGCAATATTAATCCAAAGAAGAAAGCCAGACTAATCAATACAAAAATGCAGCTTCAAAGATGTTTGAAGAGAAATACAGACAAAGACACCTGATGTGGTAAATTTCACAATACAAAAGATAAGATCATGATGGGGGAATATAAAAATGAATAATAGCAAGGTAGAAATTAAACAAATAGAATTTGAAGTGATGACTATCTGCAAGGTGAAGGATTTAATGTGGATATGCTGACACAAGCAATATTGCAACATGATGGGCCATTAAGTCCCCAGAAAGAGGAGCAGCAGATGGAGTAGAATTCATCTGAAGAAGATACTCCACAGGGTGATGTTCTGTATCCTTACGGAACCTTCTATAGGAGATTCACACCAAAATACAGCAAGGAAAGAGCAGGAAACAGTGGAAACTCTGACACAGGTAATATTGCAAAGTAATGACTCAGCGAGGCCACAGAGGGAGGAAAAGCAGCAGGATTAGTCTGAAGAACATAAATCACAGGGCAGTGTTCTGGAATCTTCTGTAGAAGACTCATATGAAAGTCCAATTAGAATTGCACAGCAAAGGAAAGAACAAGAAATAGAAACCAAAGAAGATGCTCTAAGTCCAGACAAAAATTATTAAAAGAAACACCTGTTTGATTTAATAAACATGGATAGATATGATAAGATCATGGAAATACTGTAACTTGTACACACGTTTATATAGTGAAGAATTATGTGTCCAGTCTTTCATAATGTCATGGCAGAGAGCTTCTGCTCTGAGGAAAAAAAATCAGAGGGGAGCATCCTTATCAACAAAATAAAATGCATAAATAACACGTTTTTTGTTGTACAGTTTGGCATAATGGCTAAGGTGTTTACCTCCCAGACACAAAGTATAGGGTTTGATTTTCACCCTTGAAAGGAAAATTGGCTAGGCTTAAAATGACCTGCATGAGCAGCTAGGCTAGTACTTAACTATGAACCAATGAAACTAAGATAGATGAAAAAAAATAGAATGCAGAAAATAATCAGGACCCAAATGTTAGAAGACTGGTAAAAGAGATGAACACAGTAATCAGGACTATTAGGAGAAATTTATGTGACATAACATAAATAAATTGAATATATTACTGCGCAGGTAAACTAATAAATGACTCACCCAGGGATTCATTAAAGGGCCATAAAGCTTGTGCTAGAAAAGCCCTATGACATGGTATTTTACAATTCAGAGAAATGTTAGCCACATTAAGGAAAGACCTCATTATTGGCTAATTTTCATGTCTCTAAATCATAGTTTACCACAACATGCAAAACACTGCTGACCTGCACATTGCTGTAGTTAACTGCTGCTGTGGCTGTATCTGTAGGAATAGGCCTCCCCCCAGTCACTCTCCCACATACACAAATACACATACAGACACACACACACACACACACACACACACACACACACACACACACACACACGCACACACGCACACACGCACACGCACACACGCACACACACACGCACACACACACACACACACACACACACACACACACCGCAGTCCTTATACCTGTCCCTTGTATTTTGCCCTCACGTTTTGCAAAACATATCCCTGGTATCTAGTGGAACCCTAGTCCGTCGATTCCCCATACTCTTAAAGTGCAGTTATGGCACAAGTGTAGTATTCCTTGTGTCTAGTGGTCCCCAATCCCCATACTGGTGTAGGTGTTCTTTTGGCACAAGTGTAGTATCCCTGGTGTCTAGTGTTCACACAAACCCCATCCCCTGTAATACTCTCAGTGCTGGTAGAGAAGAATAGCCTTTTGGCCATGTTCACTACTGCAACCTGTTAGGGCTGCCTGTGTTGATCTACATGTCCAAGTGATTTCCTGAAGCTCTACATATAGATGCCTCCATGGAGGTGGTTCCGTGGGGGGGCGGGGAACATGACTAATTAGTATATACCTCCCCCTTGGACTGCCTCATTAGCATACAGCATGGCTGCAGAGTTGGCACTACATAGTGCTGAACATCTTTGTGTTCAAACACTGTGCCGCATCACATTAGGGCTGCTTCTGAATTCAAAAAGGCTACCACGACATGTACACGAGGTTGTACACATTGCAGTAACCTTTATGAATCCCCCTAAAGTGTTACCACAAAAATGTAGATTAACAAAGAAAAGTAAGGGTTGGAATACCACCATGGAAGCATATAAAAAACTATAAAGCAACTAAGAAAATAAGTATTACTGTTAGAAGAATATAAAGGGAAAAGATAATAAAAAATATTAGAAAGATCGATGTGGTAAAAGCAAAACACAACATTAAAATGAACCAATATTTGTAATGCACTATTTCCAATAATAAACTGAAAGTATCAGCACAAGCTGAAAAACATAAAAGGTATACAGAAAAGTATAAAGGAAAATACAAAATCAGCAATTCATTGATAACCAAAAAATGTTTTGCTTTGTTTCCCAGTTCTCTATAAAAGCAATTGAAATACCACCAAAAAAGAAGAAATAGGTACATTTTGTAGAAGCATAACTAAGATGCCAAATGGATAGAAGAATTAAAAGTAACAATAAGAAGTTCTAATACAGAGGATGTTAAATGGGGTGAAGTAACAGCCAGAGAAACAAGAAAAACTCATAAGTGGAAATCCCCTGGGTCCAGATGCAGTGCCTAATTTACGGCTATATGCACATCCTGAGCCTGCACTAACCTGATTAACAACAGGAAAAATAATACTCCTTAAGCATGAACTGAACCTGCAAGCCATACTAAGAACTATAGACTAATAACTTGCTTTCTAACAATATAATCTCCTCACAGCTCTGCACCTGCAGATATATTACTTTCATGTCTAGTGGAATGCACTCTATGCACCATTGTAAATATCATTCACTAACATCTTCACTGTTGTTTCTATTACCAGTTTCATGCATTGTAATTGTACTGTGTGATTTTTTTCTTCTGTTTATGTGATTATATTTTCTTTGTATGTAAATTTGTGGAGCTTTTCTCACCTGGCCTCCAATGAAAATGGACTCATTTCAGGCCCACTGGACTTTTCCGATTAACAAATGCAATAGATAAATAATGTTGTGCCTTTCAGCTTATCCCAGTTAGGGGTCGCCACAGCAGAACTCCGGTCTGCTAATGTTTGGTAGTGGATTTTTACGTGCCGAGTTACCAGCCCTGACGCACAACCTTCAACGAAGGCATGCTCATTCACGTATGTCTCCAAACAGAAGACGCTGTAGCTGAGAATCGAACGGGACATCTTGCTGTGAGGCAACAACGCTACCGCAGCAGAACTACCGTGGGCGCAATAGATAAATAATAAATAAATAAATATACAAATTATATACTGACATTGATGCAGACAGAGTTTATAACCAGCTATCAAAAAATTCAATCATGGCAATAAAACAAAAAGGTAATAAAAGAAAATTGTAAGGAACAAAGGATCATCTATTGTTAAACAAATGTTAATAACAGAGAGCTGTAAAAAGGGGAACAATCTAAGCATGACATGGATAAATCACTAATAAACATCCAACACCATTCTTCATGAGCCACAGTAAAGGGTAAATTATTACCCCAGGGATAAATATTCAAGGATGATTCTTTGTCACCACTGCCATTTTGTCTTTCCCTTAACCCATCAAGCTGGTTACTAAGCTACAGTTACAGCCTAACTTCCAGAAACCACCCTTCTTCAAACATATGTCATCTACTTTTTTGGATGATTTAAAATTGTATAGTTCATCAAACAAGGATTTGAAAGCACAACTACAAATGGTTTAAAAGTTTTCAGATAACAAGAATGGCATTTGGGCTTGATAAATGTGCAAAAGCAAAATTCATAAAAGGAAAGCTGTAGAACCAAGAAAATATTAACACGGACAATGTGATATAAAAAACTTGAACTGGAGGGAATGTATATTTGGGAACAGATAAAGGGTCAATAATAAAACATGAAAAAGTGAGAACAAATCTTAGTATGGAATATTTCAGAAGACTGTTTTGACATCTAGGTAGAAAATCCAAGCTATAAATCAATTTGCTTTTCCTGTTCTACCTTACAGCTTTGGTGTGACTGATGGGCCCCAAACAGCACTGAATTATCTGGGTAAGAAAATAAGAAAATGCTACATGCTTATCAACTAATGCATACAGACTGCATATCAAGATTATAGGAGGTATGGCCCTCCTCTAAACTGACTTACAGACTGCATATCAAGATTATAGGAGGTATGGCCCATCGCTACTGACTTACAGACTGCATATCAAGATTATAGGAGATATGGCCCTCCTCGAAACTGACTTACAGACTGCATATCAAGATTATAGGAGGTATGGCCCTCCTCGAAACTGACTACATGCATAGGTCTGCAATTGTGGGACTGCACACATATTTGCCAATGTCAACAGAGCCCAATATAGTGAAAGGTCTAAAGCATGAAGAGAAGAAGTCTAAGGTAACATTTTTGCTAAGTTTGTCAGAAGCATTTTGAAGAGGATTGGGAGTGGAAATCAATCCAGAAGTAGACATAAATCAGACAGTAAATGGAACTATGTACCGGAGCTTTTCTCCTTGGGTCTCCACTGAAAATGGGCCACAAGCACAGATGGACTAACCTGGTTAACAAACAATAATAAATAAAAAAATAAATAAGTGCCAACATACAAAAGAAAGAATATAAAAAATTACCTGAAAAAAGAAAGAATATTGGAAAGTCCACAAATGCAGTGGCAAGTATGGAGAACTTCTACAGCAATCACATGTTGACCAAAATCTGACGCAGAAATGGTTAAGGAGCGGTGAATTTAAACCAAAAGATGAGAGTCTAATAATAGCAACAAAGGTAATGAGCTATGTACACATAGTTTACAAGTTGGAGAAACAGACAAATGCAGGTTCTCCAAAAAAGAATTAGAAACAGATACAGATCTCATTGCTGGGTATGATACTATCATTGCTGAGAGTCTGTATACTGAAAAGCACAATCTTCTTCTTCTTTCAGCTGCTGCCATTAGGGGTTGCCACAGCAGATCAACTGTTTCCATTTCTTTCTGTCCTCTGCATCTTGTTCTCACACCAACCACCTGCATGTCCTCTCTCACCACATCCATAAACCTTATCTTAGGCCTTCCTCTTTTCCTGTTACCTGGCAGCTTCATCCTTAGCATCTTTTTCCCAATATACACTGCATCCCTCCTCAGCACATGTCCAAACAAATGTAATCTTGCCTCTCTGGCTTTGTCTCCAAACCTTCCAACGTGGGCTGACCCTCTAATATACTTATTCCTAATCCTGTCCATCCTCGTCACACCTAGTACAAATCTTAACATCTTCAACTCTGCCACGTCAAGCTCTGACTCCTGCTTTTTTGTCAGTGCCACTGTCTTCAACCCATATAACATAGCTGGTCTCACTACCCTCTTGTAGATCTTCCCTTTCACTCTTACTGGTACATGTCTGTCACAAATCTCTCCTGACACTCTTCCCCACCCCCTCCATCCTGCCTGTACTCTCTTCTTCACCTCCATTCCACACTCACCATTACTCTGAACTGTTGATCCCAAGTATTTAAACTCATCCACCTTCGCCACCTCTGCTCCCTGCATCCTCACCATTCCTCTATCCTCCCTCTCATTCACGCACATATATTCTGTCTTAGTCCTGCTGACCTTCATTCCTCTTCTCTCTAGAGCATATCTCCACCTCTCCAGGGTTTCCTCCACCCTACTCTCACTACAGATCACAATGTCATCTGCAAACATCATAGTCCATGGGGACTCCTGTCTGATCTCATCTGTCAACCTGTCCATCACCATTGCAAATAAGAAAGGGCTCAGAGCTGATCTTTGATGTAATCACACCTCTACCTTAAACGCATCCGTCACTCCCACCGCAGACCTCACCACTGTCACACTACCCTCGTACATATCCTGTACCACTCTTCCATACTTCTCTGACATACCCGACCTCCTCATACAATACCACAACTCCTCTCTAGACCCTGTTATATGCTTTCTCTAAATCCACAAAAACACAATGCAACTCCTTCTGACTTTCTCTGTACTTCTCCATCAACACCCTCAGAGCAAACATCGCATCTGTAGTGCTCTTTCCTGGCATGAAACCATACTGCTGTTCACTAATCATCACCTCCCTTCTTAACCTAGCTTCCACTACTCTTTCCCATAACTTCAAGCTGTGACTGATCAGTTTTATCCCTCTGTAGTTACTGCAGCTCTGCACATCACCCTTATTCTTAAAGATAGGTACCAAAACACTTTTTCTCCATTCCTCAGGCATCCTCTCACTTTCCAAGATTTCATTAAATAATCTAGTTAAAAACTCCACTGCCATTTCATCTAAACACCTCCATGCTTCCACATGTATGTCATCTGGACCAACAGCCTTTCTGTTCTTCATCCTCTTCATAGCTATCCTTACTTCCTCCTTGCTAATCCACTGCACTTCATGATTCACTATCTGCACATCATCCAACCTTCTCTCCCTCTCATTCTCTTCATTCATCAGCCCCTCAAAGTACTCTTTCCATCTGCTCAACACACTCTCCTCACTTGTGAGTATGTTTCCCTCATTATCCTTTATCACCCTTACCTGCTGCACATCTTTACTAGCTCGGTCCCTCTGTCTAGCCAATCGGTACAGGTCCTTTTCTCCATCCTTAGTGTCCACCCTTTTATACAACTCTTCATACGCCTTATCCTTAGCCTTTGCCACCTCTCTCTTTGCCATGCACCTCTTCTCCTTATACTCTTGTCTACTTTCTTCATCTCTCTGACAATCCCACTTCTTTTTCGCCAACCTCTTTCTCTGTATACTGTCCTGTACTTCTTCATTCCACCACCAGGTCTCCTTGTCCTCCTTCCTCTTTCTAGATGTCACACCAAGCACCTTTCTAGCCATCTCTCTTACTAGCTCTGCTGTAGTTACCCAGCTATTCGGTAACTCTTCACTGCCACATAGTGCCTGTCTTAACTCTTCCCTGAACATCACTTCGCAATTACCCTTTTTCAATTTCCACCATTTGATCCTTGGTGCTGCCCTCACACTCATCCTCCTCTTCTTGATCACCAATGTCGTCCTACAAACCACCATCCTATGCTGCCTAACTACACTTTCCCCTGCCACCACTTTACAGTCTCCAATCTCCTTCAGACTGGCCCTTCTACATAAGATATAATCCACCTGTGTGCATCTTCCTCCACTCTTGTATGTCACCCTATGCTCCTTCCTCTTGTTAAAATACGTATTCCTCACAGCCATGTCCATCCTTTTTGCAAAATCCACTACCATCTGATCTTCTGCATTCCTTTGCTTAACACCATACCTACCCATCTCTTCCTCATCCCCCCCTGTTCCCTTCACCAACATGCCCATTGAAATCCGCTGCAATCACCAGTCTCTCAACCTTGGGTACATTCATCCCCACTTCATCCAACTCACTCCAATTTTTTCTTTCTCAATCATCGCACACCCAACTTGTGGAGCATATGCACTAACAACATTCATCATTACACCATCAATTTCCAGCTTCATAAACATCACACAATAATGTGGCAAAACTGTTGCACTATGGATTTTGCAAACACTGCAATACAGAAACATAAACCATAAAGAACTATCAACAATGATGAGGTTTGGATCACATGGGATCACCAAAAATAATAATTTAGAAAACAGATGCAAGAAAAACAGATATAGCAGTCCAAGAAAAATGATAGTGTTAATCACTGACATTGCTACATCCAGTGAATATAGTGTTTCGGGTAATGAAAGACACAAAGCATAAAATACCAGGATTTGCAAGCAGAAATGATAGCAATGTGGAAAAAAAATACCCAGAGAGTTGTAATAGTAGTAGGAGCAACAGTATTAATAACAAGCATTTACGATCATACTTAAATGTGCTACAAGTACATGTAAGCATGTATGGACTACAGAAGGAGACAATTCTAACTGTACTGCAGTTGAGACGAGCACTCTTGGTAGTCATCAACGACAGAAGTAATACTAATCTCTTGAACTTTAATCACACCCTGATTTATGAATGGGTCTACTCCCATGACAGTAACAGAACCCCAAAACATTTGGAGAATTTTAAAAAGTGAGGTACAATATATAGAGGTGGAAGAAACTGGCAGAAATATGATCATTATCATCATCATCATCATCATCTTTAATCTCATTTATTTATTTATTTATTGACATATTAATTACCAAGAAAATACGAATGGGTAGGAGCCATTTTCAGCGGAAGCCCAGGGAGAAAAACTCCAAATTTCCTAGCAAAAGCCTTAGCGAATATAAACTTTAAAATAAAGAATCACACAGAAAGATAGTTCTGGAATTTATAGGCATCCATTTTGCTTTTGACAACGTTCAGGATAGGTGCTCACAATTATGTGACTGGTGAATTAATCTACTTTTTTTTTTTTTTTTTGCTACTTGTATCAGTGCAATGTTTTGGCATAAGTTTAGCATAATAGTTCCAAGAGTGTTCTCTGTTTCTGGATAAGAACACTGATTACTATTGTTTTACTTGATCCCCTATTCAGGAGGGGTGAAACTGAATATACAGCTCCAGTTTTTAAGTATGCTGCCTACAGTTACTTTGAAGTGAGGATGAAAAATGTACATGCTGTTCAAGCCATTGTCTCCGTTACTTTTGATGTTTAACTCTAGGAATTTTTATACCATAGGTGTCCCTAATTATTATACCAACTACAGTACTAATTATTTGTGGAATACCTAGAGCAATTACTGAAGTCTTGGTCAAATTTATAGTTGGATGGTTGAAGCTAGACCTGGTCAGTAAAAGGACAGACTCAGATTAGAGACCTTTTTCTAGTATTTTAGAAGATTTATGATCCTTGATAATACCACAGTTTCTACATAAAGCATACAGTTAATATTTAGAAGATCTCAAAGAAACTAATAAATAATGAAAATGCTAATGGTACTAGCACTGACCCTTTGAGAACTGCACAAGGGAACATTCTGATGTCTAAACTTGCAGTGTCTGAAATAGCCTGAAAGCTTCTGTTGCAAAAGTAGTTTTGTAATGTTTGTCACTTCAGGGTAAAATCCACAACTGGAAAGTTTGTCAAAAGAATGCTGTGTTTGCTTTTTCAAGCATGTATTTTATGTCAATAAAAGGGCTTCATTTAGCATAGCACTTTCCATGTTTGAATGCATCTGGTCTGTAAATGAATATGCTGCTGTTAACATGCTGATGTTTGGATAAAAGCCATGCTATTGATATATGAAGATACCACGTTCAGTGATATATTCAAGCATTTGATTGTGCATAATCCTTCTGAGAATTTTTAGCAAGTATTACTCTTACCCAATTGGCCCATCAGCTCCACTGAGACAGAAGATAGCATTTCTGAGATATAATAAAATGATTCCAGCTCAGGAATCCCAATCAGCTCATCCATCCTGCAGCAACATTTTGTGGTAGCCAGCATGCCAGTTTGGTGGCCCTGTAAGTAGGATACCCTGTCCTTGGTGGAATGCCCTCCTAGCAGGTCTTTAAGCTACACTATCAATTGCCCATTGAGGGGATATATGCCTATGTGTGCTGAAGTTCCCTTGGCATAACAGTGTGAATACAGCTGGCAGCATGCAATTACTAGGCCTGAATTCCACAGGATGCAATACCTAGTGCTCCTGTTAACTGTCCTTCATGTGGCAAGTCAGACTCCCCCCACCCTGGGATGTGTGAGCTGTTAATGACCGCTCACTCCTATCTTCCCCTGGCAATTTCTACAGGCACCTGCGATACTATTCAACTCAAGCCACCTGGGCATAGTGAGGGTTTTATCTCTGTCTCTATGCTGCAGACCTGGCTGGACTGTTTATGTCTGATAGTTTTGAAATGATATTTGGTATTGGTTATAGTTTTGAGAAGTTATGTACTTGGAGAAGGCGAAGGGGGATGATAAATGAGAGTGACAGATTCAAAACCAAGGAAGCATTATTCTTTCTAATGACTTCTAGTATGGTTTGATTTAAATTGGGGGGTTAACTTTTGTTTTGGAAATATTGTAGTTGTATGACTTTCAGAATAACTTTGCAATGAAATATTTGTAATCTTCATAACAATGTGGAGATTGCTATTATTTGTAACAATTTTATGAGGTTTATAAATTTTAGTAGTGATTTTTACTTCCTTGATTCTAAGCGCCTTACTCCAGTCAATCCATGCTTCG
Organism: Protopterus annectens; assembly: GCF_019279795.1. Classification (NCBI taxonomy): domain Eukaryota; kingdom Metazoa; phylum Chordata; order Ceratodontiformes; family Protopteridae; genus Protopterus; species Protopterus annectens. Next base: position 1,369,608,585 of record NC_056729.1, read on the forward strand.
TCCTCTTCATTTAGCATTTCCTTGTTATTTTGAGTTACCTAAACATTCTAGTTCCTTTAAAGTTGTGTTGTTTTAGAGAAAAAAATCTGTTTTGGATGTGTGATAATATATTAAAGTATTAAATACTACTGAGATGTCAGTTATTTTTTTATTTTCTAGTAAGGCAGGGTTTGGCCAGGCTCAACTAGCTCTGATACTAAGGTAGACTCCATAGATTAAGAGATCAATCTTGTATTTTTTATGTTAGGGGGTAATTTGTATTAATTCTAAAGACCAGCAAGAGAAAACTGTAAAGTGCTCACTGAGTGAGGTAGGAAGGATTTGAACTCAGGCAAAGAATGTTTGAAATAATCACATCTAGAAGCAGTGTTTCTACCAAGTCTGGATTGGACATGGTAGGCTCCTTGAACAGTTGAGGTGTCCATCCATCCACAACCCCTTTTCTCATTTTTACACAAAAGTGACAATCATCTAGGGCCAAGGTTTACAGTGCCAGGTGGCTAGCCCTGCCACGGTAGTTTTTCTACACCACAGACTTGCACACACACTCACACTTGTGGCCAATTTAGTGTCCAGTCCACCTACTGTGTGTCTTTGGAATGTGGGAGGAAACCAGAGCACCTGGAGGAAACCCATGCAAACACAGGGGAGACATACAGACTCCACATAGAAGGCAGTCCAGCTGAGAATCAAATCAAGGAACCTCTTGGTGTGAGGTGACAACCCTATAAGCTGCACCAGCATGCTGAAAAACTGACATGTCATGCATGGCTAAATATCTATTTAAGATATGATTTTGAGGTCCAGTCTACTCTCACCCATATTCAAATTGCGTAGTATAATTAACTTTCTGTTACATGATGACAGATTCAAAATGCTTTATACATTCATTAACAAAGGATGTGGAGGTGGTAGGGGAATATAAATTAAGGCTATACTGATTTTAGTGCTTTTATTTAGGGATATTTTTACTGAAGTCAATATGGAACAGACTCCGAGGCTGCATTACCTTTTACAAGTACAATAGGGTATAGGTTTGTTTTCTTTGGAGCTAGAAAGAAAGTCCCCACCATTTTATATTCCAGGCCTTTTGTCATAGTAAGCATCTGAGTTGTTATTTATTGTTTTAGATAAGCAGTTTTTGTTCTTTAGCCAGGATATTGAAATTACTAGTACTTTATGTTTATCTTTTTAGATGACTATCTATGCCTCTAAGTAGAGTCTTTTAATGTTTATGCTATATAAATTAAGGAAAGCAATTGTTAGCAACTTGTTCAATTTCTGGATAGGCTATGTGGAAGTGAAGTTTACAGGGCCAGGACTATGGTGAGTATCACCAGTTTGCAGTAGTTTTAATGCAGCTAATAAAATATCATTAATGTGAGTCTTGCGGCTGTTTTATATTTATTTAATTTATTTATTTTAAATTTGTTGACCGGGATAGTCCGACTGGATATATGTCCATTTTCAGCAGAGGCCCAGGAAGAAAAGCTCCAAGATAAGATGAAGTCTGATAAGGTTGCTTTAGTGTGTCTACAGAGTGTCGCTACTGATACTGTAGTGACAGCCAGTTTACTAATTTTATGTTTTTGTTCAGCATATTTGGTTTGTTGATTTAATGTGACTTGTAAGTGTTAACCAGAGGAAGTCTACTGTGATTGGGATCATAGCTTGGGTGGAAATGAGGAGTACTGGCATAACAGTTCCATAGGTATAGACTAGGCTAGCGACCACAAGACCTTTATAAGCCTAGCCATGCAGTCCAACACAACTGTGACATATTAGTTAGGAAGTTTATAGAGATTATGTTTGGGGGGGGGTTAGTTTGAGCATTACTGTCTGCTTCTCTGTATCAAAGACATGGGGGACAGATGCAAACTAAATTTCAGATTTTCCATCCATTAGTTAAAGTTACACTTAAATAGGGTTAGGGATTAACTCTGTTTCACA